>NW_012118177.1:315300-342282 GCF_000951035.1 Colobus angolensis palliatus | reverse complement strand
TTCTAATATGTTAATATCAGAAAATATTCTAATATGTTAATATCAGAAAATATTCTAATATGTTAATATCAGAAAATATTCTAATATGTTAATATTAGAAAAGATAGGTTATTCACAATGAGAATATTAAGGGCAACTGACGGGCAAAGTAGTTCTTCTAAAATTACATTCAATACTGTCCAAACATCCTGATAATACAATAGGGTCAGCACTTCTGAATTTGCTGATATCCAGAATGAACAAGATCTAGGTGTAAAGAGTTCCAACATAACAAACATTTCCTCCATTATAAAATCTGGAACCAATTCAAGTGGACTTCTAAATATTCATTTTGTCCACAGTAGCTTTTCAAAGGCTTGGCTTTTCCT
This sequence comes from Colobus angolensis palliatus, assembly GCF_000951035.1. Classification (NCBI taxonomy): domain Eukaryota; kingdom Metazoa; phylum Chordata; class Mammalia; order Primates; family Cercopithecidae; genus Colobus; species Colobus angolensis. Next base: position 341,914 of record NW_012118177.1, on the reverse strand, counting down.
CCTATATCCCAAACTCTTCGGGTAACTGGGGAAGGACAACTATTTCAAAGGGTGATACCGAACCTCATCAGACCGAGAATCCTAAGTAGTGCTTTTTCAAAACAGAAAAAAACAAAATCTAAACTTTTAAGCCAAACTAGCCTCTCTTTCTTCAAAGTCCTGTTTAGTGGCAACTTTTTTTGTTTCCTTTTGATTGGTCTCAGTCACAGATGAACCAAATTTGCGTTTCTTGATTCCTTCATAGTAGTTCTTGCAATATATATATATTTACTATCAGTGTACCTCATCAAAGAAACAAATACACAAATGATTTCTTAAAAGTATCTGGAATATATATCGGTGTTTCACTAGGAACCAGACCAAATCAGTACTGCCTACCCCTGTATACCTGTATGAAGTGATTATCCTCCTGCTATGGTTTGAATATGGTTTATTTGGCCCCCAAATAGATTTCTTTTCCTTCTTTACCCGGCCTCAGGTGTTAATTTATAGCCATACAAATGAACTAAGACACCTCTTATCTAGCCTTTTGTTAAAATCTAGTCTGTTGCAGAATAGGCATTACTACAGATTAGCTGTTGATTAAAGCAATGGTTCTTAATATTCTGGATTATTACAGATCATCTTCTGGAGGGAGGGTGTGTCGCAGGGAATGTGACCCAAGTCACCTTTATTACCATTTTTTTTTAAATCAACAAAGGCACACAGCTAATGCAGAGTACAGCAAGTTGCCTTTCTGCCCTGCACCTCTAGATAATTTTGATATAGTTTTTGAAGGCGATAATACATTACGGAATGGGTCACATAATTGACATAGCACAAAAATTATCTGGCAGATGGAGTCCTCAGGAAACAGTATATTAAAGACATTAGGGAATTAGAAATGACACTGTTTAAAAGGTCACAGATGAATAATTTGTGGATGACATGTCACACTCATAGGTAAACAATTCTTAGAAATATTATATAAAACACCTGATCCTGCTTGAAGTATTCTGACTTCCACTAGTGGTTATATTTAACTTATCACATAGAACCTAAGGGCTAGATCAGCAATTCTCCAATTTTTTGGTCTCAGGACCCCTTTACACTCTTTAGAGTTATTGAGAACTCCAAAGAACTTTTGTTTATGTAGATTATTTCTACTGATATTTACCACATTAGAAATTAACATTGAGGAATTTTAAAAATATTTATTTATTCGGCTGGGGGTGGTGGCTCACGCCTGTAATCCTAGCACTTTGGGAGGCCGAGGCGGGTGGATCACGAAGTCAGGAGATCAAGACCATCCTGGTTAACATGGTGAAATCCCATCTCTACTAAAAATACAAAAAATTAGCCAGGCATGGTGGCATGTGCCTGTTGTCCCAGCTACTTGGGAGGCTGAGACAGAAGAATCACTTGAACCCAGGAGGCAGAGGTTGCAGTGGCTGAGATTGTGCCACTGTACTCCAGCCTGGGTGACAGAGTGAGACTCCATCTCAGTATATATATATATATATATATATATATATATACACACACATACACACACTCACTTAAAATAATCATAAATTCATGTTAATTAACCTAATTGTATTAAAAATAACTATATTTCCCAAAAAAAGTCACAAGGAAGAGTGGCATTGTTTTTCATTTGTGCCAACCTCTAATGGCAGACTTAATAAAAGATAGCTGAATCTTCATAGATGCTTCTGCATGAGATCTATAGTGATATGTTGTTTTGGTTAAAGCACAAGAAGGAAATCTATATTCAGATATGCAACTGGAAAATTGAGGGATGTCTTAATAGCATTTTCAGATAACTGTAGATAGTCTCCTTTGATACTACACCGAAACTCAACAAATGGTAGTTTCTTAAATAGTATGTGCAAGGTAGAATTTGAAACAATATCAATGAATTCTTTCTACTTGGTTAAATGAAAATCCATTGGTCTATCTCACACATTGAATGGATCTTTTATTTATATTGGGGTTTTGTAATATCATGCATTGGTCATTTGGAAAATATTGGCTCACTGTGTTACATAAATCCCAGTTACGCAGACTCAGTTACGCAGATTCACTGAGTTATGCAGTTATATGGTGACTCATTTCAAGATAAAACAATAACAAAAAAGTCAGTTGTTAATATCACCATTTATCCCATTAGAAAAGTCTAAGTATTGGGAAGTTATGCTTACACAGTAGATAAAAGTTTTTCAAAATTCTGACTTTTGCTTAAAAACTTAAATCTTATCACTGGCAACAAATACTGTCATTTATTTTCCTTAAATGACAGGCTCACCCAGTTAATTTTTGAGAAAATGTCTTCCAAATAGGACTAAAGTCTGAATAACTGTTGTTTGTCAGTAGATCTTCAAGTTAAAGAGGTGTTTGAAGTGGCTATTTCATCTCATGACTCAACCATACAAGTGCTTTTCCTTCAGATAACCATCATACTTTGGTATGCTGTAGAAGTGCTGTATGCCTACTTCCCATTTCATGACATAGAAATACATACGTATGTGTATATATGCACATGTATACATATGTGCGTATACATATACATACATCAATATGTACACACACTATATACATAGTTGTGCAGGGTAGAGATTTAATAAAATTATTCTTTTTGATTCATCAAGGGCATTCTTAAGTGAAACTAGCATTTTCTGTTTCCTGAAGTGCATGGAGGTAGAGAATACAATTGATACAGTTTGGTGCCACAGTCTTAATTTGTGTGAAGGTGCCAGCAGTTTTACCCACCATTCCCTTTATATCATCTGTGTAAATATTAACACAGTGAATAAGGCAAATAATGTGTAAGTATTATTATAACAATAGTTTTGATCTCATGGACCCCTGAAAGAATCTCAGAGACTAGTAGTCCCCAGATCATAATTTCAGAACCATTGTGCTAGATCGATGATCCTCAAATGTTAATATGCAGGAGAATGACTGGGAAAACTTGTTAAAACACTGAGCTCTCTGGGCCCCATTCCTTCACTCAGTATGTCTGGGGTGGGGCTTAGGAATCTGCAGGTTTAACAAGTTCTGTGGGTTATTTTGCTGCATGTGGTCTGTGGAAAATACATTGAGAAATACTAGACTGGAGTTTGTTTATAGTTTTACCAACATTAAGGTCAAAGAGTTTCAAGATAGCAGTCCAGTCCCTCTGTCCAGATCAATGTCAATCCTTTACCATGCAGAGAAAAACTCTGCCAATAGAATTATTTTGTTTTCATCAGTATGTAATGTACTTCAAATAGAATTTTAAAAATTTGCTATATCAGAAATAGTCCCATTCCTTTCCTGTTATAATATATCTCCATTGTCACCATTATCTTTCACTTAAATCACCATTAACAACCCGTTAAGCGGTCTCTAAGCACCAGTCTTAGACTTCTGATTCATTCTCCTCATGGCTACTAACGAAATATTTCTAAAAGGAAAAGTACATTATTCTTTTTCAAAAGACCCTTAAGGAGCTCCATTTCACTTATAGAATAAAATTAAACCTCCTTTTATAGGATTTTGACCTGACTGCATTAGATGTCCTGCTTTTACACTATCTACTACAGACTTCCCTTGAAGTTATCTGGTTTATTTGTCCTTCATAAACTATGAACTTCATGTTAGGGACCAGGTCTCTCATCAGTGTATCTACAGCAACTAGCAGAGTGCCTACCACATAACACATGTCAACTAAATTTCTGATGAATGCAATTTTAGGTATAATATATTTAGTGATAATTTGAATTTTGATTTAATCTGAAAACGAATTCATCTTTTGAAGATAATTGTGGTTAACAGTCTAAGGTGTGCCTCCTCTCTCTATATAAAGATGGCATATCTAGACAAGACATGTCTGTCTACAGCAAAGACATATCACAAAAACAGATAAAAATTTAAATACTAATTCTATCCTATAGACCTTGGGTTTAGTAGAATGCTTATTGCTACCATGCTGATTCTGTTGAAATTACTATACTTTCAGAGCTGCACTAATGGGTGACAAATAATCCCTTTCCAACATGGGGCTTTGTTACACCTCAATTTCAAACTTCCATTCAGATGCTGGTACAGATGCTATTTTAGCCTAAAGCTCAAGTTAAAACACAGTCATCCTGGTTCACTAGGAGGCTGATGGCTTGGGCAGTTATGAGGAATTTCAGAGGGCATAAAAGAGAAGCATTGAAGCATCCAGAACAGGTTGAGTCTCTATAAAACCTTAAATTTGTGCTGATACTGAGGAAAAAAAAAAAACACATGTTATTGCAAGGCCATGCAGAAGTTATAATATATATGTTATTATATGAGTAAATAGGGTATTCTGTAATTAAATTAAAATTTTTATGCCAATGTTTTCTATTGTCATTGTTTTTGTTTTGGGGGTGGTAAGGTTTCTAGAAATCAGATTTAACATTTGCAGTTGCTATTTATTTATGTTTTCTGGAGGAATGCTAGTCAGTAAACTCTACAGCATCAACATTTTCAATCCCTTAGGATTATAAACTATGAAATATAAAGAGCTGTTCAGAATCTGATAGGACTATTTGATGAGAAAAGGTGAAACAACTATGACTAACAAGATATATACAAGTGGTTAAAAATAATTATATTATTTGTCGGGAAGTTTAAAAAAAGGAGTAAACAGGAGAATTTGAGGTTTTAGGAAGAGAACATTTATACAAATGATCATTAGAAATTATGGTGTTCCTTTTGTCCTTTATTTGTCAGTTCTAGCCAGGTGTGGTTGCTCATGTCTATAATCTCAGCACTTTGAGAAGCCGAGATGGGAGGATTGCTTGAGCCCAGGAGTTCAAGGCTGCAGTGAACTATGATTGCACCACTGCACTCCAGTCTGGATGACAGGGCAAGACCCTGTCTCTAAAAATAAAAAGTAAAAAATACTTGTTGGTTGTATTTTCCTATAATGTGAGCCCTTGTAAAGGAGAATTCCACTGATATTCAACTGTTTATTTAGGAGCAAACATATGGGTACAGACGTAGGTCATAGCCTAGACTTACAATGAAACTGGGACATGACCTTCACCACTTTATCCTGAACCTTTCAGACCAGGTGGAACTAGTACAACAATGCATGAAAGGTCCCGGTGCTCTGTACCTTAGATGTTGCCAAACTCTAGTCAATGCAACTTTTTGTGTAGATCTGAAAGCCCTACCTAAATTGACATTTAAGTGCCAGACTAAAATATTATTAGGCAAAACAAACAAACAAACAAAACAACAACAGAAGCTAAAAATGTGAGATCCCAGGAAGGAAAAAACAGTATCATTGTTGTTTTGAGCATGCTGCTTACTCACTCCCCTTCTCCTACTACAACATTCAGCACAATGCTGGTCATAAAGGGGCATTCAAACTTTTATTGAAATTGAGCTGCTTCTTATATGCATTCTCTTCAGGTATAGTTTTTAATATGGGGATTGGGTTGGAAATTGCATTTGTCATTAAAGTTAGGAAGAATATTATGTTGAGAGATTAGGTATTCATTTTGACCTGGCCACAAAATCCAAGGGTGCAAGAGTTCCAGTAGTCCAATTAGTTATTATTCCATTATGTATCCAAATTAGAGAAAAGGAGAATTTGGTATGCCTCTGCATGACTTTTGATATGCTACAGGTACCAAAAATTTTATAAAAAAAGAACATTCTAGTACTTGAGTATATTAAATTTCCTCCTATATGACATATTTAAAAAGCTAGCTTCTACACTAAGGCCCACCCACTAATTATAAAACCAAATATGAATCTGTCTCACTTATGTCCTTATCTTTTCACTATAAATTGTTTCTGAAAGTCAGTAAAGAGAATTAACACAGCAAGTAGAACTGCACTTTAAAGCCACATAAACCTGATATAAAAGCTGCCATATTAGTACAAAAAAGAATATTTGTCATTACAGTTGAATATATTCTGTTCCTATCATACCAAAGTTAACTTTATTGGTTAGTCTCTGACATTGACAAAACCTTGATACAGTTAAAATATGAGGACCGGGCATGGCGGCTCATGCCTGTAATCCCACCACTTTGGGAGGCCAAGGTGGGCAGATCACTTGAGGTCAGGAGTTTGAGACCAGCCTGGCCAACATGGTGAAATCCTGACTATACTAAAATCCAAAAATTAGCCGGACGTGGCAGTACACTCCTGTAATCCCAGCTGCTCAGGAGGCTGAGGCAGGAGAATCGCTTGATCCCAGGAGGTGGAGGTTGAAGTGAGCCGAGATCGTGCCACAGCACTCCAGCCTGGGTGACAGAGCAAGACTCCGTCTCAAAAAGAAAAAAAAAAAGTCAGAAAAAAAGAAGGAAGGAAGGAAGGAAGGAGAGGAGGAGAGGAGAGGAGAGGAGAGGAGAGAGAAATTGTTAAGTGCCTGACAATCAGTGCTACCCAAATCATATTTCAGATGTTAAGTATTTGGAAAGACAAAAAGGGCTCTGCAGATAAATTTAGAAAATAATGAATTGAACAAAGTCAAACAGGGTTTCTTTTGCATATTAGAGGCTCTAAGAAGCCCTGCAGTGATTTACACTGCCAATCTCCAAAGCTGGGCTATAGATGAGGGTAAGGAGATGGTTAAGCTATCCTTTAATAAACCAGGATGTGCACTGTACATACATTATTTAATTTACACTTCACAATAATCCTATGACATAAAGACAATTATATTATTCATTCTGTGGGAGAAGAAACTGAGTCTTAGTTTAATTTGGTTAAGGTCACAAAGTTTTACATGATAGAGTTGGGACTCATACCAAATCCATTTGATTCCTAAGTCCCCTCTTCTTAACCACTGTGCCAGCAAAAAGGTCATAGCCATTTCCATTGTTAGAGCTCAATATCTTGATTTTAAGGTTTAGCTTTTGCTTAAAATGGAAATACACCAGGGAGAAGGAAGATAATATAGTCGTTTCAGTTTCTTGATTATATGATTTCTTCCTGCATTTTTCAGGAACTGCCCAGAAAAATTGCAATATTGATGTTAGGTTTTTCTGCTTCTACCTATGAAACAATTACATATTTCAAAATGTGGTAGTAAATATCTATAATAACCAATGGAGAAGTATTATGTTTACTAGTAATGAAATTGTTAGCAAAAGTTTCAAGAGAACTAGCATTTACTAAGTGCTCACTACCTGCCAAAACACTTGATTTATAATATCATAGAATAAGTAGGTATTATTATCCCCCCTTTGATGAACAAGATAAATAAGGTCTAGGTTAACAACTTGCCCAGGATCACATATTTATTAATTGGTAGGGCTGGAATTCAAATCAAGTTTTCTGACTCAAGGACACCTTCTTCCATTGCAATATGCTGTCTCCCAATTTCAAATGGAACACATTCACCTTGGTACAACAGGTTGAAATAAAAACAGAGCAATCAAATAGCTTTCCTTACCATCAAAGGAGGATCTGTTGGCCTTTAATTACATTACTCAAAGAAAGTCAATTCTTTTGTCTTGTTAGCCAGTTCAACCAAAAAGCATCAGCCATAGAGGAGCAGCAAAAATAATGGCAGTTATGGTTTGTGTGAAGGGAGGTAATTGATTTCACACCAGCCAGTTTGAGTCTTTCTTACATATCCTGCCCTTTTGCCAAATGAACTGGCGATGAAAGAATTTGATTGAAACACACCTATAAAAGTATTTTGGAATTGTGTTCAATATAGATTGCTCATGGTTCTACGAATGAAAACCTCACTCAATATAATCACATTTCTTTCTAGCTTTCATCCAAGTGACTGCTGAAATCTTCAAAGATAAGAGATGTATAGTCAGCCCTCCATATCCATGAGTTCTTCATCCATGGAGTCAACTAACCAAGGATCAAAAATATTGGGGAAAAAAAAGTGCCTGTTCTGAACATGTACAGACTTTCTTTTCTTGTCATTATTCCCTAAGCAATGCATTTTAACAACTATTTACATAATATTTACATTGTATTATAAGTATTTTAGAGACGATTTAAAGCATATAGGAGGAGGTGCATAGGTTATATACAAATACTATGCCATTTTGTGTTGGGGACTTGAGCATCTGTGGATTTTAGTATATGCGGGAGGTCTTGGAACTAATCCTCCAAGGATACCAATGGACAACTGTACTTGAAAATCTACTGATGGCTAACTAAGCCACAAATCAAGTTAAGATACATTCTTAAGACTTTTAGGGACATCACAAATGCTCTTAAAATAAGCCAAAAACCCTAGAAGAAAACCTAGGTAGTACCATTCAGGACATAGGCATGGGCAAGGACTTCATGTCTAAGACACCAAAAGCAACGGCAACAAAAGCCAAAATTGACAAATGGGATCTAATTAAACTAAACAGCTTCTGCACAGCAAAAGAAACTACCATCAGAGTGAACAGGCAACCTACAGAATGGGAGAAAATTTTTGCAGTCTACTCATCTGACAAAGGGCTAATATCCAGAACCTACAAAGAAATCAAACAAATTTACAAGAAAAAAACAAACAACCCCATCAAAAAGTGGGCAAAGGATATGAACAGACATTTCTCAAAAGAAGACATGCATACAGCCAACAGACACATGAAAAAATGCTCATCATCACTCGCCATCAGAGAAATGCAAATCAAAACCACAATGAGATACCATCTCACACCAGTTAGAATGGCAATCATTAAAAAGTCAGGAAACAACAGGTGCTGGAGAGGATGTGGAGAAATAGGAACACTTTTACACTGTTGGTGGGATTGTAAACTAGTTCAACCATTATGGAAAACAGTATGGCGATTCCTCAAGGATCTAGAACTAGAAGTACCATATGACCCAGCCATCCCATTACTGGGTATATACCCAAAGGATTATAAATCATGCTGCTCTAAAGCACATCCACACGTATGTTTATTGTGGCACTATTCACAATAGCAAAGATTTGGAATCAACCCAAATGTCCATCAGTGACAGACTGGATTAAGAAAATGTGGCACATATACACCATGGAATACTATGCAGCCATAAAAACGGATGAGTTTGTGTCCTTTGTAGGGACATGGATGCAGCGGGAAACCATCATTCTTAGCAAACTATCGCAAGAACAGAAAACCAAACACCGCATGTTCTCACTCATAGGTGGGAACTGAACAATGAGATCACTTGGACTCGGGAAGGGGAACATCACACACTGGGGCCTATCATGGGGAGGGGGGAGGGGGGAGGGATTGCATTGGGAGTTATACCTGATTTAAATGACGAGTTGATGGGTGCTGACGAGTTGATGGGTGCAGCACACCAACATGGCACAAGTATACATATGTAACAAACCTGCACATTATGCACATGTACCCTAGAACTTAAAGTATAATAATAAAATTAAAAAAAAGAGATAAGTCAATATCTGAGATCCTCAAAGATTAAGAAAACAAAATGTAGTCTTTAAGGTGAAGTACATGGAAAAAGTGAGACAGAACTTTGGTCAACATGACAAAGAAACTGAATTAAAACTCCCTAAACCAGCATGGTTGGGAAGAATATAATAATCCATACTCGATGGGGCTCTCATAATGAACAACCACAACAGAAACACTAATGGGTTATGTTTCAAAAGTTCATTTGTAAACCAGTTCTTTGGAAGTAGAGACAACGTATTTTCCCATAGTAATGTTGCTAACACTGGGTTCTCAAATGAGTCCAAAGATTATTGAGGACAAAAAACTGCAAAGCAAATATAAATTATTATTTAACCCATATTTGTAATAAAGCTTTTCAGAAAACAGTATCACTGCAATATCTAAAGTAAAACAAACAAAAGCACATAAAATTTATCTTGAATACTGGTACATGAAGGAAATGCATATTAATCAGGAGAATTATATGGTTAACGGGTGGTTTTTATAGAATTTATGGGAGTAAGTTATGGACACATTCAAGGTCATTAGATTTTGAGAATACCAGTTTGCTATAATGTTTACTACTACATCAAAGAAGTGGAATTACATAGAAGGAAGCACAAAATTTTTGAAAAGGATAGAAGCTCTAAGAGGGGTGTGTATGTATGTGTAAGATTACCTAAGGTAAAATTAACCATGTTATGAAAGACAGAGGAAGAGGGTAGAAAAGTATGACACAAAATACATTCTAAGAGGAAAATAAGTGGTACCAAAGCAGCCTTTGAATTTGACTGTTTCTTGTATAAACCACCAACAAGTGGAATTTTATGTAGCAGAATAAAATCCCAAGGGAAATGCTCATTTTAAAACCAAGTAACTCAATTTAAATGAGCTTGTATGTTCTATCATTAATAAAGTGTAAAATAAGAATATCATGATTCCCTTCTGCCCTTAATCTAATACAATTTCCTCCTATTTTCTAGAATGACAAAATCTATCATCATCAGATGAAGTCAGTGTCTCATGGATGAAAATTACTAATATATTGAATTCTTCATACTAAGCTATTAGCACTAATCTTAACACTATTGAATAGAATGGATACTGAAGGGGGCTAATGAGGGTAAGCAGGCCTCTTATGGGAAAAGAAAAACAAAAATACAAAGAAAGTCATGGAATGTGCATTTTTTTATGTATGTGTGTATGGGGGGTGGATTATAAAAAAGCTAGCGATACAATGGGTAAAGAGAAGATTCCATATTAAAATAAGAAAAGTCAGTCCTGAAAATTCTTTTAGTGGTCAAGGCACAAGAAGAAACCAGTGTTAACAATAAAAGGTAACACCAACTATCATATGGATTAGATAGCTATATTCAAAAGGCCAAAGCAATTCTTAAATTCTTGTAATAGTTTATAAATCATTTCTATGATCAGATATGCTTTGTTCCTGTTGTCACTATAGTCACATTAGTAATGTTTTCTTTAGGATCTATCAATAATTTTGGAGTATTTTGGGTTCTTTAAAATTACTAATTTTTCTGATTATAAAAGTAAAACATTCGTTACAAGAAAGTCAGAAAATATAGAAAAATAATAATGAAGAGAACAAACACTTTCTCCCACAATTTCACCAATAATATTAACATTATGGATGTATTTTCTTTTTAAAAGCTAAGATGCTTTAAGTTGCAGGCTATATTTAACTAAACTATTGCAACATTTTGTCTGAAATGACAAGTTAACATCTAAAGAGAAACATATATCAACTATTGACTTCAAGGACTATCTTCTTTCAAAAGGTCAAAATGAATAGGGTTAACTCAAAATTACTGATTTGTACCTAACTTGGTCATTCAAATATTGAAAGCAAGTAATTTATGAGCAGATTCTGGATTTAACAACCTTCATCAAATACAGTTTCCCACAGGTCAGCATGAATCACCAAACTTTCCTTAAGAAAGAAATCAATATTGCACTAAGCCTAGGGGTAAATTCAAGCAGTAACTACATGCTATGATGCATAGAAGGACACACACACAACTGAAAAAGGAAAGGACAGAACAGGAAATAACATAACAAAGAGCCCTTGTGTTCCACTTTGCCCATAGGGCTCCAAGGTGGTGATGTACAGCAAAGTGTGGCAATTCTGAACTGGCTTAGTAACTGCATGGAAAGGTACATGTACCCTGTGCTTGGTAATAACTCCCTACAGTATGTAGCTGAGAATCACCACCATAAAATAACTCCAATGCAGTGAAGAGGAGACTATTTCTGTGGGTGATTGGGCTCCTACCACATGCTGCAAGAGGTCATTCCCTCAGGAAACAAAGTTGATAATTGTGCTACATCAAAAATTCTTCATACTGGAGTGTGAGGTGCTCTTCTGGAGTTTGGTACTATTTTATTTCTCGAGCTGGGCGCTGGTTACACAGGTGTGCTCAGTTGTGAAATTTCGCTAAGCTATAAATCAATGATTTATGTACCTTTTTGGGATGTATATTATACTTCGATAAAACTTACATATACAAAAATTATTTATCCCCAGGAAATATCTATGGTGCCTTATCAAATAAACTTTGGGGCAAACCCCAACAATAGTTTATAGTTCAGCAGCCATCATTATAATAGAAAAGCTAATTAAAAGCAACAGGGGAAACCACGTGCAAACCTCAATTGTGAAGAAGACATAAAAAACAAAAAAGAAAAAGGCATTACCTATGGGAATATTGGGGGAGAAAATGAACTGAAGCACAAATGGTGATCAAATCCTTAGAAATACCAAGGCCACAATAGGCAACGCATATGGGTTAGATCAGACCATGTTTATGGCTAGCAAGTATATTTCAATGTAAACTTCGGTGGAGCATATTTTTTATTTAAATGCCCCAATTCACAAGCCTCCCCATCTCCATTTTTGCACTTCCTTTCTGGTAGCTAAAGAAAGAGAGGCTCAATCCCCAACTCTCAGTCAATGACCACAACCTTCAACTACAAGAGGACCATCTTCTATTTCTAGATACATGAGAAATTCTTACAATAGAATGCAGTATACAAAACTAGTATATATAGTATATAATTCTTTAATATATCTACATACAGAGCAAAATCATAAAATGACAAGCTGGGTGCGGTGGTTCATGCCTGTGATCCCAGCACTTTGGGAGGCTAAAGCAGGCAGATCACTTGAGGTCAGGAGTTAGAGATCAGCCTGGCCAAAATGGTGAAACCCCGTCTCTGCTAAAACTACAAAAATTAGCCGGGTGTGTTAGCACAGGTCTGTAATCCCAGCTACTCGAGAGGCTGAGGCAGGAGAATCACTTGAACCTGGGAGGAGGAGGTTTCAGTGAGCTGAGATCGCACCATTGTACTCTCCAGCCTGGGTGACAAAGCTAGACTCTGTCCCAAAAAATAAAAAATAAATAATAATTTTAAAAAATGACTAAAAAACTCCCCAAAATGCTAAAACAGATTTGTATGTCTTTTTTTAGTTTTTCTGTATTTTATTAATACTACATTAATATTTATAAAAAATAACTGTTAAAAAAGTAGAATACAAAGTTATGCCTATGTACAGAAATCAAGATAAGAAGGAATATTAATGGTGTCATCTGTGTCGTAGAATTATGGGTATTCTAGTTTTACACTTTTCTGTATTTTTCAAGTTTTCTATAACAGTTAATTTTATAATCAGAAAATTACTTAGAAAATGTCTTTAGTACTCTCCTCTCTTCTGTCCATTTAAGAGTGTGAACAGAGTTAAAATGTGGCATTCTGTATTGAAAACACATATCTTCCAGGGACTGAGGGTGGAAAAGTTATTTATGTGCTTAGAAAACAATTCACTGGATCAAGCTATACAGTCATCCCTCAGTATCCATGGGAGATTGGTTTCAGGACCTCCCAATGATACCAAAAGCCACAGATGCTCAATTTCCTTATATAAAATGGTTCACTGTGTGCATATAACCAGTGCACATCTTCCTATATATTTTAAATCATCTCTAGATTATTTATAATACCTAATACAATGTAAATGCTATATAAATAGTTGTTATACTATATCATTTAGGGGATAATGACAAGAAAATGAGGTCTATACATATTCAGTGTAGATGCTTCTTTTCCCCAAAATATTGTTGATCTTCAGTTGGCTGAATCCATAGATGTGGACAGAGATACAGGGTGCTGACTCTATTTTCCTTTTTTTTTAAAAAAAAAGATTTTTACTTTATGAAATTTCACATTCACCAACATGTTCAATGGAAGCATTTTAATTGGAGACATAAATAGAATGCTGGTGTAGTTTTTAAAAGATCAAAAAAAAAAAAAAACCGCACAGGGAAAGCTCAATATGAAAACTCATCTGTCATTATTTTCTTGTTACCTAGGGCATTTTGCCATTAAATACCCATAAAACCAGCCTAATCACCATAGAAGTTAGCCAGCAATCTTGAAGTATGTGTACACTCTATTCCTGTATGCTCTTCTTCCTTCTACCAGATTCCACATTGCTTAAGAGGGCAGGGACTTTACCTTAATTATTTTGTATACTCAGGCAAGAAGCACAGTATCTATCAGACAGCAGACCTTTGATAAATGCTCAGTGAATTGAATTCCAATCCACTAGATACTTTTCTAGTGAATCTTGTGACCCTTCTGGCATTAGAGTTCTTGGGTGTTTAAGACAATTCAGCAAGCATTTCTAAAGCATGTAGAGCACAAAGGTTTCTATAGGGATTACAAAGATGAACAAAACATTAAAATTATTATAATCCAGTAGAAGGTAAAATATGTATACAAATAGTTTCCCGCAAAATGCAGAACGTACTATAAGAGAGGAAGTGCTATTGAACAAAAAGAGATCACCACACTTTGTTTTGGATGTGGGCTGTGCTGGGAAGGGGAAAAGAAAGAATTAAGAAAAGCTTCAAAGATGAGGAGGCATTTGTGTTGTGTTTTGAAGGATGTGTAAATTTTTGAGCAGCAGAGCTCCTGTTGGCAAGAGCAGAAGCAAAGGAATGTTAGTGGAAAAGAATAGAGAATGTTTAGGGACCAACATGAAAGAAGAAGCATATAAAACTTTGAATGTAGTTTGGGATCAGATTACTAGGAGTTTTATATGCCATGCTGAGAAATGTAGTCTAAAATTTATAAGTAATAGCATATATGTGATCAGAGTTGTGTTCTGATGGCATGGAGGAAGAACTGCATACTAGGAAAAAACTACTGGAGGCAAGGAGACCAATCAAGAGGCTAAGTATTTTTTCCCACGAGAAGACACTGGAACTGAAAGCAGGGTATTGAAAGTAAGGAAGAAGGAGACATACATGAGAATGTTTAAAGTGCCAGAATCAACAGGATGTGGCAGCTATTTATTGGAGGAGGAGTACTAGGAGTCTGGGATGCAAGTGAGAAGAAGTGTCAGATGCATGAATTAACAAAATAGTAATGAAACAAAAGAGAGGCAAGGAAGGAAGACACTACTTGGGATAGTTTTGAAGAAGTAGTCAACAGTATCAAATACAGTCCTGCAGAGATACCAAGAAGGCTACATCTGAAAATGGCTTTGGGAATAGTATTTTACATTGGTTAATCATCACTGGCCAATCCCTTTTGAGCTTCTCTACTAAAAAAAAAAAAAAAGATTTATTTTCAAAGTCAACATTCTAGAAAAAATAGAATAAAACTTAAATATAAAACGGTTGAGAAGGGATTGGGTGGTGATTAAGTAGTACAAACATACTATTCCAAGGTCCTCTGTGAACAGAAAAAGATTGGTAGCAGGAGGGAGAAGCAGTTATTTGAGAAAAGTACAACAAACATAGGAGGACCAAAAGATATTTTTCCTGTTAAAATTCATTATACCCTCCGTACCTCAAGGGATCAAATTAGAATTTCAGGTAATGTGGACTCTGAAGTACTCTAGACTGTTCATTTCCAATTATGCTCTACAAACACAGGATTCAACTTTCATTTTCTAGAGCATATTTACCTTAACTGTGATTAAAACATAATAGTAGCTTCCTATATGTCAGATACTGTGCTAAACACCTTATATGCATTATCTCATTGAATCCCAGCAACCTTAGGAGGCAAGTTTATTACTATGCCTGCCTTACACAGGAGAAAACTGAGACTTAGAGAAGTAAAATAACTGGCCTAAGATTTAAAAAACACTAAGTGGCAGAGTCCAACCTCTTAACTAATCTGTTCCACTATCTTTCAACAATGTACACAAGCAACTGTGTTATATATCAAACTGTATCCCATTGAAGACCCCCAAATCATTAATTAAACTGCTTGGTTCATTTACTTTTTTTTTTTTTTACAGCCCTCAGGAATAATGCTTCTCCTGACATCCCTTTGCATATGTTTCAAGCTCTTGTAAACGTTTCATGAATTATGAAGGTTGTAGTTCTGCACCGGTCTTTCAATAAATTCATGCCTACAATGTTGACTCAAGGAAAATTGTACAATCAAGTATACACACCTCTTCAACCTGTGGGTTGTGCTCAATTAGACACCAGACAAGGCTCAGGCCCATCTGCCTGGCAAAAGCAGAACAGTTTGTTGTGCCATAGTGAGAACATGCTTAACGTGTCTCGTGACAATCTTACATTTTAGATGGTTTTAATGTGTACTTTAAGATTTGGCCACTTCTTACTTGATTTTCATTTTTAAGATAAGAAATTTGAATAGTAATTACACTTTGGAATAAAAATTTTCTCCTAATTTCCTTTCAGGTTTCTGCACTGATTTGACTGAAATATATCCAGAGATTGCAAGCCAAACTGCCAATAAGCATCTGTCATTTGCAATTATTTATCTGTGTGAATCAGAATTTTCTGAATACTCTGCAAACAAAATACAGAAATAAACTGCACGAGTTGACGCTAGGCTACAATTAACTTTCGTAAAATTTTGGTATACATAAAAGTCTCATTTTCCTAATCGATTGCTCTTATATAGTGGAGTTTCTTTCTCCTAAACAAAAATTTTAGAGCAACTGTTCTAAATCAGTTAAATGAGAGTATAGACACTCAGCACAAACTCTAACCAAGGGCAAACAATTCAAGTGCAGTCCCCTATGACAGTGAGTGAAGAGAGATTTTGTAAACAAAGAAGATACAGAAGGCTTTTCTATATTTGGTGGCCCCTTTGTAATTCATAGCAATATATAATGAATTAATCTATACTTAAAATCTCAGTCCTATCTCTCTGCCACTATGATCCAAGATAAGTTTTTGTCCAGAGATTAAAAGGAAACCCTCGGCTTACTCTGAGGAATGAGTAAAGCAAACAATATACCACTTTGCAAACAAATATTCAATAACACATGTGGATAATATGCAAAGTGATTTTCCACCTATATTGAAAAATAGTTTTTCCAGGAGTTCAAGGAGAAATGTGATTCCTTACCTCAAGTAATTTGCTAGTTTTGGCTAGTTAGCTTGATGGCAAACTTTGGCATAGCCTTTATCTCAGATAATATTGTTTTTAAAGTATCAAAATGCTTTTCTGAATGTAGTGTAATTTAGTGATCAATATTTAGGGCTTTATTCCTATACGGTATCCTGAAACACAACAGCTATAATTAGATTCCCAGTGTATTCGTTTCTTCAAATCGACAGTTACACAATCATATATTTGTACATTAATTTTTTGCATCCTGTTAGCATTAACCTATTATAACATTCAGTGACTATTATCAGCTGGATAGTGTATATATATATATTATCCTTAATAATCACAGCAACATAAATATTATCTCCATCTTACAGATGGTGCATCCAAGGCTCAGTAAAGTTAAATAATCCGACCAAGGACACAAAGTTATTGTGCGGTAAATCCAGAATTTTATTCCCAATCTTGACTAAAATGCCTGTGTTTTTCTTAGTACACCATATTGCCTCTCAATAAAGGATAAGTATTATGTATGTAGAGTGCCTGGCACATAGTGGGAGCTCAGCAAAAGTTAATTTTATTGTCTCCTAAAACTATCAGATAAATATCCTTAACAGAAGCAAAAGGAAAATTGTCTAAGTAGGACTCTGTAATTAAATATTCTTCAATTACAAATCATTCATACAAATGAATCTCATTAGAAGACAAAGTCAAACCCTTGCTATTAGACAGTCAACTGAAATATATAGACTACAAACTTTATTACATCTTTATTATTGATTTTCAGTAACTTCTAAAAGCTACTAATTCATTCTAATCAATGAATTATCGGCCAAGAGAGATATAGTTTCTCCTTTAATCAATATAAAATCTAAAAATCATAGCATTTTAGATCTGAAAGTGATCTAGTTTTGTTTTGTTTTGGTACACGCTTCTAACTTGGCCGCCACTGCCTATACAACCATTTGACATGTGAGTAACTTGCACAAGGTTACAAAGTTGGTAGAGGCAAAGAAGGGGCCAAAAGAACTCAAATCTCCTAAGTTCCAATTCAGTGTTCTTTCCATTATGCCATCCAGCCACTCAATACAAGTGCTCTCTAGGCAGGTTCAGTCATAAGGTTTTAAGATCAACAGAAAACCTCCAGTAGTCAAATAAGAAGCTTCATCCTTCCAGTGACTCCCAGAAGGCTAATCCTATCAGCTAACCCTTACTGAGAGTGGATGATGTGCTTTACTGCACTAAACTCTTTAAGGCATTATTCAATTTTATCCTTAAGGCAAACTTGTGGGTAAGTTTTCTTATTATTCATTCTCATTTGACTGATGAGAGAACCCAGACTCTAAGACTTCAAATAAGTTGCCCAAGGTCACAGGACTAGTAAGCAACAGAGTAGGAATTTAAACCAAGCTCTGACTTGAGGCCCAGCTCTTAAAAACTATGATACACTGCTATTACACGTGTCTCTTCCTTTTTCTCCATTTTTCCCCCTCTGTCCTTTAGGGTCTAGGATAACTATATACATAAGGTATGGATACTTAATCACAAATAGGGAGGTTTCTGGAAGGATAACCAAAGGGGGAAAAATAGTAACCCCACACCATTTCCAAGAATTCAGAACTACCTGGACTATTTTTTTTTCTCCAAAGTCTAGGCCTTTGCTATCCTCATGCAGAAACCTCTTCTTTTTCAAGAACATTAGTCACCTGTTTTGCAACTCAATAACCTAAATCAGATTTTTCAGGAGCAAACAAAAGCAATGATACCAACAGTCACTTGGGACTTGAGACCACTGGGCAGAGAAGAACCCAAGAACTAAGCAAAGTTTCCACCAAAATTGCAATGAGGTTAACAGGGCACAGTAGCACAATCTAGTATTTGATACCCAGGAAACATGGAGAGAAAAACACGGAGAGGAGGGGAAAATCTGCTGCCAGTCTGAGGTTGTTAAACAGCAGAGTGAGGAAGAGATTTCCAGGTGATCTTCTCCTCGGTCATTTAAGACCCGATGCCCACTGCCACTTAATCCAAGGCTAGACACCCTTGTGAAAAACCAGGAAAAGGGAGCGCAAAGAGCTCAAACAGTCCTTGATTTGCCAGCCTCTGCACCCGGTTTGTCTTACCCTTTTCCACCAGAGAAGCAAATGAAGGCTTTTTTCTGCCCAACCCCCAGGCCTGGTGAATTCGGGGAGGACCCTGCCCCACTCCGTGGGGACAGAAAGAGCACCCACTTTCCTTGGGAGCAAGGGGATAGGGCGAGGAGGGCAATGAAGAAAATAAGAGAAACTGGCCATAGCAGCGGTCTGGAGGGGTGCAATCTAGTAGCTACACTTACCCGGGTGAGACATGGGGATGACCTCATTGCGGGTCCCGGGGAAGTTAAAGATGACGGCTCCAGACGCCCCTCTCTCATAAGCCAGATGGATCTTGTCTGCGAAGGTGCAGCCCCCGCCGCGTTGGATGAGGGCCAACCAAGAGACTTGCACGGTGCTTCCCCAAACCGTGGGCACCGTGAAATTCGTGTGCGGGTTACAGGCGTTGAGCGCCCCGGGCCCGTCGGGCGGTACCAGGACCCCAGACACAGGCTCCAGCGGCGAGTCCTGGCCGTACACGCCCTCCTCGCTCAGCTCCCACACCGTACGGTTCACTCCCGTGTGCGGAACCCGCCAGGACACGTTGAGGTACGCGGTCCACACTGCATCGGCCCCCCGGGAGCCGGGGGCCTGCGGACTCAGGGCCAGCAGGAAGCACCAAGCCAGCAATCTGGAAGAGCCGCAGACACCGCGGCAGGAGACCCCGGCCCTAGGCGGCGGCCCCATGGCGCGCGCGCTCCGCAGTTCCCTAGTGCCCCTGGCACGCGCCCTCCTAGCGCTTGGCAGGACCCTGGCCTTGAGCAGGTGCGCACCAGGTGGGGAAGGAATGGAGTGAGACTGGGGAGCTGTGAGCTAGGTCGGAGCCAGGAGGCACGTAGCGTCAGCACACAGGTTACCGCAGATGCAGCTCCTCGGAGCTCCAGCGCTCTCCTCTACCGTGGCTGCAGCGTCGGGCTCTGGGGCTTTAGCGTGAAGCTCCGCCCAGTCGACTGGGGGTGGAGGTGGCTGGGAGGGAGGGAAGGACACTGCGGGATCCGCCTCTTAAAAGGGTAACAGGATGGAACGATGTTAGAATAGGATCTGAGGCTGTGTGGCCAGGTGTGTCGCGTCGTTTTATAAAAAACGGACAGGCGAGGAACGATAAAGTCCGCAAACATAAAGCTTTCTAGTAGGATTCGAGTCGGTTTTGAATTGCAAGAATACATTTTTCCCTCCTATCATTTGCGTAAAGGACGTTTCGGGCTTATGGTGCCAGAATGTGAAAGTACAGTACTTCTAAAAAGCGCAGATCCAAAAGGTCTGAGTTGTAGTCAAGGGAATTTGGGTAGGGAAAGAATTTGGGTAGAATCAGGCTATTTACTGATCCTCCAGATGGGGGAAGGGCAGGAAAAGCGCGTTATTACCCTTTCTTACTGACTTCAAATGGCACCTTTCTCTTTCCCTGCTCCTAAGAAGCCTCATACATGGGTATTTCCTTACCGTTACCCTAGGTTTAATGCACCGCATCAGATGCCTCTTCTAAAAGTAATCTTAGTCCTCACAAAAGAATGACTGTTTTCACACACCTCAGAACCAAGCCTTTTTTCTGCATTTTTCACAAACCTGACTTACCCAAGCGGATATTCCTGCGCTATTCATAACCTTAACTACATAATCTTTCTCCATTTCCCACTAACTGAAAGGAGCCTGACTCTCCTAGGCGATTCACTCATGGCACTATTACATTATGATTTATCCTTGCTTAAGTATACAATTTTTGTCTACCCTGTCAACTATTACATTTACTGCGTGGTTAACAAATGAGCCTTGAATTAAGCTGAATTAATACACCTGGTGTCTGATAGTTATGAATAACTTTGGACCTTGGGGAACTTCCCTGTGCCTCACTCAGTTTCCTCATGGTCTGTAAAAGGGGAATAATAATGGCACCTACCTCACAGAGTTTTCAGATGATTAAATGAGTTAATGCATGTAATAAAGCACTTAGAACAATGATTAGCAATATATAAAAATTACATGTTAAATATTAAAATTGTTAAACAGGTTCAGGGACACAATTCTAAAATAATATTAAAGTTGTTAATTTGAGGTAATATCAGAGAAAATGATGTTCAAGATGTTCAGTTTTAGCCACTTTTTCGGTTCAAAGAAATACAATCTACTTTATGCAGCTCAACACTTGTTAAATTTCTGATCAATTACTCCCCTCAATCCCTGGCCCAGCGTTTACTTGATCAATGTTATTTACAAAGATTAAGCATAGAACAATTCTGTACCTGATACTCTTATGGCTTGAGAGAAACCTAGAGGAAAATTAACATCATATACCAAACAACACCTAGAACATAAATAAATGGGCGATTTTGTGAAACATATACTCTAGGTATTGAAAGGCACTTTAGAGGTCAAAGTGGGTATATGAGACCAATAGCATGGTACCCCCAAATACTGATTGTAATCTCTGAGATAAAAATTACCTATGGGAAAAGTGGGTAGGACCAACCACCTCTAAGAAATGGTACAATTCCAGAAATTGTCTGATTTTGATGGTGAAGAGCATTCAAAATTCAATCAATATTACCTGAATGACCGTCAACTATATTGTACTTTGAAGAGACAACGTGTTCAAAAGAAAGAAGGTATTTTATAGCTACAAAAATGAAGTTCAGAGAGACATTTGTTAATGTTTATCCATTCATTATTTTCTCAAATATTTGTTGTACATCTGCCATAAACCATGGGCTGAGCATTTTGGTATAAAATCAAATAAGACATCAACTCGCCTATCAAGAAGCTCATAAATTAGTTTTGATGAGAAGGACAAGTAAGATGATAAGTGCAGTATAGAGTGATATATATATACATATAGTGTAAACACTATGATGGAGATAGGACAGGGTAGTAGTGGATAACAGAGAAGCACCTAACCCAGACTGGGAAGTAAGGAAAAGCTTCCCAGAGGAGGTTACCCCTGGGCTGAGTTTGAGAGGGTTAACTTTTCTAGGCAGAAAACAACACAAGGAAAGGCATTGAAATATGAAAAAGAAATGTTAGGAAGCTGCAATTACTATAGGCCCAGTAAATGCAAAATGGTTGGAGCCTAAAGTAACAGAGGGACGGTGGTAAACAGATCGTGTTGGAGAGGTACATAAGGGTCAGTTCTTGACAGTCCTTTGGGTAAAGCTAGAGAGTTTAGACTTTATCCAAAAACAAGGAGTAATATAATTAGGGTTTAATCAGGGAGTAATAGAATCAGATCTGAAGTTTAGAGATCCTTCTCTGTGAATAATAGATTGGAGGGAATAAGAATAGCAGCAGGGAGCCCATACAGAAGATGGTTGGCAGTGCTACAGGTGAGAGATGAAGGTGGCTTGGATAGACAGGTAGTGGACATGAAGAGAAGTGGGCAGAATGGGAATGCTTTTTGGAGGTAGAATCAACAGGACTTGGTTTGGGGGATGAAAGACAAGGAGGAGTTAGAAATTACTCTGAGGTTTTTGACTTGGAAGACTAGATGACATTCAATCAGGGAATATAGGAGGAGGTTTTTAAATGTATAGAATGGATAGAAGGAGAGATGAGTTCACTTTAAATGTGTTGATTTTGAGGTGCCTATGATGTAACCAGGTAGAACTGCGTGATAGGCAGTTGAGTTTCTGATTACTGAACACCTGCTAAGTGCAAAGCATGGGAGAGACAGGGGTGTAGAGAGACAAAAGAAACAGTCCTTGCCCTCAGTGAGCTCATGGTCTAGTGAGACAGTCAGAGAGATAATCAATAACAGTACAGGGTAATACATGTTACGACAGAGAAAAGTATAAGGTGCTAGGGCAACACGGGTGTGACTGAGTCTTTAAGTACAAATGGAGTGACCCAAGCAAAGAGAGTAAGGATTTTCAGGCATAGGCAAGAGTGTATTATATGAGAACTCCAAAGAACATTCAGGGAACTAGCATTCAGTAGTTTGGTATGGTTGGGATGTAAAGTTGCAAAGGGGGAGCCAAGGAAAGTGAAGCTAGTCAAGTAAGTTGTGTCAGAACATGAAAAGTTTAGAAAATTACATATATATATATATATATATATATTTTTTTTTTTTTTTTTGAGACGGAGTTTTGCTCTTGTTGCCCAGGCTGGAGTGCAATGGCATGATCTTGGCTCACTGCAACCTCTGCCTCCCAGGTTTAAGCGATTCTCCTGCTTCAGCCTCCCAAGTAGCTGGGATTACAGGTGTGTGCCACCATGCCCAGCTAATTTTTATATTTTTAGTAGAGACGGGTTTCACCATGTTGGCCAGGCTGGTCTCGAATTCCTGACCTCGTGATCCTCCTGCCTCGGCCTCCCAAAGTCCTGGGATTACAGGTGTGAGCCACTGGCCTGGCCAGAAAATTATATTAAAGAGTATGGACTCAATATGTATGCACATGTGTATACACATACATAAAGCAAATATGGCAAGATGACAACAAGTGATAAATCTAGATGGTGGGTATATGGGTGCTCATTGTACTTTTTTTCCCCAACTTTTCTTATACAGTATTTTAAACATTTTGTAATAATAAGTTTAAAATTGTGAATTTCTATTGAAGTCAATGGAGCAAATGGTGTGATCAGATTTGAACTTAAAGAGATCATATGGATTGTATGAGGACAAGACTGATGAAAAAGAGACTAGTGAGGAGGCCAATATCTCCAGAACTATTCTGGAGTTCTAGACAATTGTGGAATGGAGGTATCAGACTACCATAGCTTGATAATGTGAGTCATTAAAATCATCCTATGAATGCCCCTTGCTCTGAGTTCATCCTCACCAAGCAACCCTACTTATTATCAGTTAGCTCCTCATGTAAATATGCCTACTGGGAGATAATGCACTGATTAGCAAACACTGGTATCTGGTCCACTTGGAAGTTGTACTTCTCATTATAAATTAATCAATTGGTATTCTGGCTTATATATTGGTCTCTTGTGAATTTGGTTAAGTGTGAGTCAGTCCCCAGGAACCCAGTCTCTGGTTATATTACCAATCAAATTTCAAGGCTTACAAAGCTAAGAACCAGATTGTAGATCATGACTGCAACAAAATCCTTCCACTCTATGGAGACTTGCCTGGGTAACCCACTGGCTTTCCCCATCCATATTCCTCTATTTCACTGTGAGTTATTTTCTAACTATAACAGTGCCTTACTACCAAGAGTGAGGTCTGTTGATCAGGAGCATCAGCATCATCAGGGAGCTGGTTAGAAATGTAGAATCACAGGTTCCACCCAGACTAACTGACTCGGAATCTGTCTTTGAACATGATCCTCAGGGGATCTGCATGTACATATGTCTGAAGAGCCCTAGGGTAGAATAGAGTATTCTTGACAGGTAGCTAGCATCCAGCATCTGCTTGAGCACTCCCACTGTCAGAGCTCACTACCTCACAAAGCATCCCGTCCAGAGTAAGACTATACTTTTTTGCTGGGAAGTTAACGTAAGTATAGTTTGACCCTGTTTCAGTCCTTCTTCTTCTTTCCACCCTCCCTTTCCAAACCCAGGCCCCCAGAGTTTCCATGCTACTACATGGCCATATCACTACTCCACCAGGGCCTTTGCTCTGAGCAGTCCCCCTATACCAGACTTCACCTTATATCTGACAAACCAAATTTACTAGTCCCAAATATATTCCCTCGGAGTCCTACTCTCCCTAAGACTAATAACAGCTACTGTTCATTGAGCATTTACTATATGTTTTATATGCATTATCTCATTTAATCCTCCCAAGTATCACAGAAGGGAAAACTGGCCCAGAGAGAATTACAGCAGCCTGCCAAAACGCATATAGCTAGGAACAGAAGAAGGATTCCAATGCCATTCTTACTCAAGTTATTAATAGCTGATAATGAGTTAACTATTTTCCCTCTGGAGAACGCCATTTGGATGTTGCTTTATACCAAAAAGAGAAAGTTGAAGTGAAATGTCTCTTGTATGCGTTTCAGGCACTGTGACCATTAAGGAAGATATATATGGGCCAGGAGCCTTTTTGAATTCTTCAAATCCTACCACAAAGGCCTACCCTGCCAAATATTTGTATCAGCAATACTACACTGAAAGCTGCCCTGAGCACTTCACTGTCTAATGATGAACTGATAAGCAGAGCAGCATCCTGCAGGAGCAACAGTAGGGAACCATTGTGGCAGATTTAGTTTCCCATCACACTGTCTCTATAGAGATGTTGAGGTGGACGATAGTGTTCAGGCTTTAATATGTTTGCGAGAAATGAGACATTACATCTGGCTTCTCACCATTAAATGAATGGGAAAGCACAACTTGGGACAAACAGTATCCTGGCATCTAAGTGATGCTGGATACACAGCTCGACAACATAGGTAAAGAGAATGTGTAGACAAGGGATGACAATAAATCTCCACTCCAGGCAGCTGCTCTATGATAGCAAGAAAATGGTGGGTGTAGGGAGAGAAGCAGCAGCAAACAAAACAAAATGAAAAGCCAAAGCATGATGCCAACAGCATACTTCCAAATAACATAATGTCACTTGCAAATGAAGACTAAGCCTCAGTCAGCTCAAGTTAGTATATAGCCATTAGGAAACAGGGGATTTTTTTTTAAAGCAAAGCTTTCATGCACCCAAAGAAAGGACAGAATTACAGAGAGTGGCTTTACAAACAGTAGATACGCTATATCTAAAACTAAGAACAATCTTTTCATATCCATAACTTCAAAAACTACCATTGAGATCCTACTATGGGCCAAGTACTTTACATATATTAATGATATCATTTGATTTTCACAACAGGCAATGATATCCTATTATAATTTACATTTTTTTCAGATGAGGAAAATGAGACTCAGAAAAATGAAGTATCTTGCTGAAGGTCACACGGCTGGTAGGTGGTGGAGTTGGAATTCACACGGGTATATATGACTCCAAATTCCATGCTGTTTTCATTCTGCTGTACTACCTCTACACATACATAGGGAGAATATTATTACAAGGTGGAAAAAATGGGTGTTCGTCAGCCACACATTTTACCATGCTAAGAGCCCCCTCACCAGAATCCTGCTGAGCAGCCCCAGAAATCCTAGATAACAGAGATTATGAGGCTGGGTGTGGTGGCTCATGCCTGAAATCCCAGCATTTTGAGAGGCTGAGGAAGGAGAGTTGCTTGAGTCCAGGAGTTTGAGACCAGCCTGGGCAACACAGCGAGACCCTGTCTCTACAAAAAATAAAAAATATATATTTTTAAATAAGAAAGAAA
Source organism: Colobus angolensis palliatus (assembly GCF_000951035.1). Lineage (NCBI taxonomy): Eukaryota > Metazoa > Chordata > Mammalia > Primates > Cercopithecidae > Colobus > Colobus angolensis. The sequence goes on along the minus strand of NW_012118177.1, from coordinate 315,799 downwards.
GAAATTGTGTTGGTGGAGGGCATTGCAGAAAACCTGAGCTAAATTGTATGCACTTGATTGCTACTGGGAGATCAAATTAGCTATCTTGAGTTTAGGGAGGTGATTGAGAGGATCACAGATTGCTGAGAAGGAGAGAGACAAAGAGTAGGGAAGGTCCCAAGGTGTGGGGGCAAGTTGAGCAAGGGAGGTGCTGGAAGGAACTATGGAGATGAGTGATCTTTTTTTTTTTTATTATTATACTTTAAGTTCTAGGGTACATGTGCATAACGTGCAGGTTTGTTACATATGGATACTTGTGCCATGTTGGTGTGCTGCACGAATCAACTCGTTAGCACCCACCAATTCGTCATTTATATCAGGTATAACTCCCAATGCAATCCCTTCCCCCTCCCCCACCATGATAGGCCCCGATGTGTGATGTTCCCCTTCCCGAGTCCAAGTGATCTCATTGTTCAGCTCCCACCTATGAGTGAGAACATGCGGTGTTTGGTTTTCTGTT
>NW_012118177.1:295120-313698 GCF_000951035.1 Colobus angolensis palliatus | reverse complement strand
ATGGGGTTTTCTAAATATACAATCATGTCATCTGCAAACAGGGACAATTTGACTTCTTCTTTTCCTAACTGGATACCCTTTATTTCTTTCTCTTGCCTGATTTTCCTAGCCAGAACTTCCAACACTATGTTGAATAGGAGTGGTGAGAGAGGGCTTTACTCCCCATTCTGGTATTGGGCAAAACTACTTGGGGAACATCTCATCTCATGCAGTGTCCTATCTTTCCTTTTCAGGTTTCCAATAAGGTGAAGATTCTAAAAGAATTAAACCTGTGACCACAAGATAATTTCTGTATATCTTATTAAAGAAAGAAAAACAATTATTTGGGGAAAATGGGAGAGGAAAATGTTTTTAGTGAACTATGCCCTGCAAATATGACCACGTATTTGAGGTTCATTTCCAATCCCTTCATCAGATCCAGTATGACACTTAGTATACTACATCCACAGAATCCCCCCCATTTTAGTCTCTGTTCCTATTTTAACTCTGCTGTTGACTGGTTATGTGACATTGAGGGAGTCTCTGTTTCTTCTTTCTCAACGAAAATAGCAATACTACTGACAAAAAATTGAACAGATATATTTTGAATCACTTAATATTCCTTTAGATGAAAACCTAACAAATCAGATAGCGTATCTAAAACAAATATCTGTGATCTTGCCATTGCTTAGGACAAATGAGAGAAGAGCTGTAGAAGAAAGTGGACCTCTCAGGCATGGATAAAATCAGTTTGGTAAATTAGGGAGAAATTAAGTTATTAAAAGTGCCCATGGCCAGGTGCAGTGGCTCATGCCTGTAATCCCAGCGCTTTGGCAGACTGAGACAAGTGGATCACCTGAGATCAGGAGTTGGAGACCAGCCTGGCCAACATGGCGAAACCCCATTTCTACTAAAAATACAAAAATTAGCTGGGTATGGTGGAGCACACCTGTAATCCCAGGTACTCAAGAGGCTGAGACAGGAGAATCGCTTGAACCCAGGGGATGGAGGTTGAAGTGAGTTGAGATCATGCCACTGCACTCCAGCCAGGGCAACAGAGAGACTCTGTTTCAAAACAAAACAAAACAAAACAAAATGCCCATGGGCAGTAATTTTTTTTAATCTACAGGCAATGGGATTCTTTTCTGATAGAAACCTAATTTGATAATTTCTAGTAAGGCTGGGGCTCCTGAAAAAACAATTTATGAATAAATGTCCTTCTATTATATGTAATCACAATCACATATTAAGCTAAGACTTACCCATTAGAAGTTAAAGTCTTCATGAGTGTGGGCAAAGGCCGCCTTTGTTTCCAAGGGGCAAAGTCACAAATTTGCAGCTGCCAACTATATGCATTAGGATTAGTGGCAGCTGCCCAGGACTCAAACTTGATCAATAACTCGGAGTAAACAAGTATCTGGCAATAAGTGACCAGGTGCTAGCACGTAGTTGGGACAACTGAAATTGGCTGCTTTGCCACTCATGATTCACACAGTAATTAAGTTCTGTCACACCAGAATTAGACAAGTGTTATGGTTATGTTGGTAGCAGGAAACAGGCAAGGAACAAGCAGGCCTTCAACAATAAGGTATTTTATGGCTACAAAAATGACTTCGGTTTTGACTTCACCACAAATCATGCAGTATAAAGTACAAGAACTTTAATGGGGAAAAATACTAACGGGAACATCAAAAGAAAAAAAAAATGTCCAGATGCATTGAATCAGAGCACATCCTGGCATCTATAAAATCACATTACCCTTAGCCGACAATCTTCCAATTAGCTGGGGGGGTGGAGGGAGGTACATTTTTTCTAAGCTGTCTCTGTGCAACTTTGGGTGCAGATAACATCAAAATATTTTATCTTCTTCATAGTAAATTAGTTCAGACACAGAAATCTGTGACTGCTGAATATTCTGAATGTCGTCAAATCTAGAGCCACAGAAAGTCTTTTATCAGAGGCAATGAAGTGGCTCAGCAACGTTTGCTTTTTGAGAGGGGAAAAAGGGGAAAGAAATTGAAACCCTGAAGCTCTTGTTTGTTTGAAGAAGAGGCTCATTAAGTTTATCTTCAATGATCCCACTAGTTCGCTAAATGTCTTATTTTTCTTAGGTGATGATGGAGGTATTTAGAGACTTGATGAGAGCATATGTTTGGCCTCTGTACGGTGTTTAGGGCATAGCTCCCTCCTGGTTTTAGGGCCTTCTATTGATTAGATTTAAAACAGAATAAAAACTCTTCAGTACACACATTCCAGTAAGCAGGCTAACATGTCAGTGCTTTCAATATGCCCCATGTATGCCATTTTAGGCAGAGGTTTCCAAGTTATAAGACAGAGGCAATAATCAATTGCTTAAGAGCAGTCTACTAAAGAGTAGATTTATACTGCCTGCTATCATCCTGTTTGCAACAGAATCTTACCCTTGTCACTCATTGCAAGTTGTAATAGGCAGCAGTGAATAAGCAAAGAACAGACTTTCAATAAAACAGTATTGCTAGGGAAAAATGTGCTAGACTAATCCCACTTAATCTCTACATTAAGTATACAAATTAAGGAATAAAACATTTTTATCAACCTTAAGCCCCTGGGATTTCTAACATAAAATTGTAAGCAATAACTATCATTGGGCATAGAGGAATTACAATTTTCTATTTTGGAGTTTCAGTGACTTAAAATAAAATTCATCCACTCTATTCATTAGAAAAAACATTTTTAGAGCTTCTGCTGTCTACAAAGTCCTACAAATTTGCTGGGGAAGATAAAAAGATGAATGTGACTAGGTCCCCCCATTAAAGATCTCAGTTTACTGGGAGTAAACTGTATCAAGAAAAGATCTGTGGGTCCTCTCTTTGTTTTTACTTAAACGTATCTAGATTATCAGTAATAATAAGCTTTAATTGAAAGCGCAGTCTGATCTCAATTGTCTACTACTGGAGAAGAGAAGTGATATTAAATTTTTTAGACTATTGTAAATAGCCTTCTAATTGATTTTAGTCTCTTCCCTATTCCAAATCATCCTTCATATTATAACCAGATTATACTTTCTAAAACCTAGGTATGATTATGTCACTTTTCATTGCATATTGAATAAAATATAAATTTCTTTTTCTTTTTCTTTTCCTTTTTTTTGAGACAGAGTCTCACTCTGTTGCCCAGGCTGGAGTGCAGTGACGCGATCTCTGCTCACTGCAAGCTCCACCTCCTGGGTTCACACCATTCTCCTGTCTCAGCCTCCCTAGTAGCTGGAACTACAGGCACCTGCCACCACGCCCGGATAATTTTTTTGTATTTTTAGTAGAGATGGGGTTTCACGGTGTTAGTCAGGATGGTCTCGATCTCCTGACCTCGTGATCCGCCCGCCTCGGCCTCCCAAAGTGCTGAAATTACAGGCGTGAGCCACCATGCCTGGCAATATATAAATTTCTTAACTTGGAATTCTAGACCTTCAACAATCTAAGTCAATCTGACCACTTCCTCCTTTACGTCTTCACTGTATTTTACACATACTTACAATATATATGGCATCTTTCATACTATATTGAATTTATTTGCTTACATGCCTATCTCCTTCATTAGAGACAGTTTCTTGAGAGAAGGGACCATGTATCTTCTTTGTAGCCACAGATCTTACTCTGGCACATCACTTGAAGAGCAAGTAAATGATTGGCAAGAATTTGAGGGCAGGCTATCTAATTTGCTGCCTAGCTAGTATGATTTTTTCCTAACATTTTTGTTAAGGTATAATTTACATAGAGTAAAATTCACCCTTTATAGTATATGTTTATATAAGTTTTTACAAATATATACAGTCATTTCACTGCTACCACCACAATCAAGATATGGAACGGTTTCATTACCACAAAAACTCCCTCATGCTATGCCTTTATAGTCAAAATCCCCTCCCACTTTTAATCCCTGGTAACTACTCACTTGTTTTCTTTCCCTGTGGTTTTTGTCTTTTCTGGATTGTCATATACATGTAGCCTTTTATGTCTGACTTCTTTCACTTAGCAAAATGCAGTTGAGATTCATCCATGTTATTGCATTGGCGTGGCATTTAAACAAAAGAGTGGTCAGAGAGATAAGTACTGTGAGGAAGTACAAAGTCTTGTGCTAGAATAGAGGCAGGAATGTTTGCTTCTGACTCAAGGAAGTAGGGGCTGTTTCATGAAGAATGTAATATCTGAGCAGGGCCTTGAGGGATAGGTGGGATAGGATTTTGATAGACACAAATGGTGAGGGAAGGTATTTCAGTAAAGGATATAGCGGTAACAAAAGCTCAGAGTCAGGACAGAGCAGAGCGGATTTGGAAAACAGTATTTTCATTTGGTTAGAGTACAAAAGTAGTAGTGGGAGATTGTGCAGAAAAGGTAGGTTAGGGCTTTGTTGACCTTGAATGACATATTTTGGAGTTGGTCTTGATTCACTGGGCAGTGGACTGTCATTGTAGGCTTTTTATTCAATCTCTTTTATGAGGAGAAGAGTAGGTTAGCCTGCAGGTAATTCTGTTGCCCTGCCTGAACTGTAGTAGACAGCTCTCTGTCCAGGTGAGTGTACAACTTGGACTCCTAAAACAAGGCAACAAACTGCATCTAAATATATCCAAAGCATACCAAGGACAAAAAATATCTACACTACAGATACTTGTTAGAAAATGCGTTCATGAAATTATTGAATCCGATACCTGTCAAAAACTCTCTTTTATCTCCAGTTGTATTCTCTCAATGCTGTCTACAGTCAAGGTATCAGAAAGGCAAGTGTTGTTCCTGGATCCTATTTTCCTAGTCCTCCACAAAAACATCTTCACTGGGGTAAGTAAGAGTTAATGTTAGGGCATCTGTCTTAGCAGATAGCCAATTAAAAAAATCCCCATGAACAGCATTTCATTCTTTTGTAAAACCATATTATCCACTGATTACTTAAATTCCCATGTAAAAAGAACTTTTTCCTATTTTGGATGCTTGTGTCTGATTATAAAAGACATGAATAAACATTTCACCAAAGAGGAAATACAAATGGAAAATAAGCATATGAAAAGATGTTAAATGTCATTAGCCATTAGGGAAATGCAAATTAAAATCACAATGTGATATCACTGCATACCTACCAGAAAGGCTAAAATTAAAAAAAATAAATGTGTCTACACCAAATGTTGTCAAGGATGTGGAGAAACTGGATCATACATACATTTTTTTTGGTGGGAATGTGAAATGGCATGGCCAATCTGGAAAACAGTCTGGCAGTTTCTTATAAAACTAACATCCAACTTATCAATTTCAGTCATGGACTTTTATCTCAGAAAAATGAAAAATTACATTCACAAAAACCCGTTCACAAATTTTCACAGCAGCTTCGTTCATAATTGCCAAATCTTGGAAACAACCCAAATATCCTTCAGTGAGTGAATGGTAAAACAAACTGTGATACATCTACACCATGGAATATCACTCAGCAATAGAAAGAAAGGAGCTATTAATATATGCAACAATCTGGATGAATCTCCCAAGAATTATACTGAATGAAAAAAAAGCCAATCCCAAAAAGTTTACATACAATAAAATTCAATTTATACAACATTTTTTGACATGATAAAATTACATTAATAGCAGATTAGTGGTTGCCCAGAGTTAATAAGGGGTTATGGGGTGGAGGTCCTTTTGGCTATAAAGGGACAATACGAGGGAGTTCTGTTGCAGTGGAATTGTTCTAAATCTTAACTGTGGTGATAGTCACATGAACCTACACATGTGATAAAATTGTGTAGAACATGCATATAATTGCATGTAAAACTAGTGAAATTCGAATAAGGTGGGTGGATTGTATCAACTTCAATTTCCTGATTGTGATATCGTACTATTGTTATACAAGGTGATACCACTGGGGGAAACTAGGTAAAGGGATGAAGGGTATACAGGATCTATTTCTTACAACTGCATGTAAATCTACATTTTTAAAAAATAAAAAGCTTTTTTTTTAAAAAAAAAGAGGAATACATGTTGATTGTAGAATTGTATAATGCATTGTTTGAATTCAACTTTAGGAAATTATTAGTTTTGTTGAAGATTTTGCATATTTTCTTAAAACATAAAAAAAAAAAATCACCGTGTTTCTAGTTTTAACTTTGTGTCAGGAAACATGAAGCCCATATTGCTTCTGCTATAGCAGTTTTTTTTTTTTTTTTTTTTTTTTTGAGATAGAGTCTCACTCTGTCGCCCAGGCTGAAGTGCAGTGGTGCGATCTCGGCTCACTGCAGGCTCCGCCTCCTGGGTTCACGCCATTCTCCTGCGTCAGCCTCCCTAGTAGCTGGGACTACAGGCGCCTGCCACCACGCCCGGCTAATTTTTTGTATTTTTAGTAGAGACGGGGTTTCACCGTGTTAGCCAGGATGGTCTCGATCTCCTGACCTCGTGATCCACTCTCCTGACCTCGTGATCCACCCGCCTCGGCCTCCCAAAGTGCTGGGATTACAGGCGTGAGCCACTGCGCCTCACCCTGCTATAGTAGTTCTTAACCTTTCTGAGGTCAGAGTTACCTCTAAAAATTTGATGAAACCTAGGTACAAAGTAAATCAACACACACAATTTTGTGCACAATTTCAAGGAGTTGTATGGACCTTATGAAAGTTATCCAACGACCCCATGTTCATGTTCATATACTGTTCAATATGGTAGCCAATAGACTCATGTGGTTATTTACATTTTTTATATTAAAAATTCAGTTTTTCAGTTGCATTAACTATATTTCAAGCACTCAGTAGCCACAGATGGCTTGTGGCTACATAGTCAACACAGAAATAGAATTTTGTATAATTGTAAAATGTTCTGTTGGACAGCATTGCTCTAGAACATTCAGAATAAGATTTGCTTTTAATTAATTTTTTGAGACCGAGTCTCACTCTGTTGCCCAGGCCGAAGTGCAGTGGTTGATCTCGGCTCACTGCAACCTCCACCTCGCGGGCTCAAGCGATCCTCCAACCTCAGTCTCCGGAGTAGCTGCGACTACGGGCTGCGCCACCACGCCCTACTAATTTTTGTATTTTTAGTAGAGACGGGGTTTCGCCCTGTTGGCCAGGTTGGTCTCCAACTCCTGGGCTGAAGCAATCCACCCGCCTCGGCTTCCCAAAGTGCTGGGATTACACGTGTGTCACCCCACCTGGCTGAGATTTGCTTGTATTTTTTTTTTTTTTTTTTGGTTAACTTCATAGGCCTGGGGACAGCGGCTCACACCTGTAATTCCAGCGCTTCGGGTGCCCAAGGCAGGGGGTGGGGGATCACTTGAGCTCCGGAGTTCGAGACCAGCCTGGCCAACATGGTGAAATCCCGTCTCTAATAAAAATACAAAAATTAGAGGGGCGAGGTCGCAGGTACCTGCAGCCCCAGCTACTGGGGAGGCTGAGGCGGGAGAATCGTTTGAACCCAGGAGGCAGAGATTGCAGTGAGCCCAGATAGCGCCCTGCACTCCAGCCTGGGCCACAGAGTGAGACTCCATCTCAAAAAAAAAAAAAAAAAAAAAAAAAGTAAGTTTATCTACTTATAACTTCAAGAATATTAGGAGGTAGTCAAGACTCAGGCTTATCTACATAACACCAAAACAATTGGCTAAAAGTGGAATGTTCAGTGACTTTGTTCAAATAGTATATCTTTTATTTTAGTAAACATATACGATACTAACTGTGGCAAAGGGTTATTAAAATAGCCCTTTTACTTAACTTTTAACTCAGTTAAGAGGGAAGAGCAAAATTTTAAATACTATGATGGGAAAAATAGCTGAGTTTAGTAACATTTTAAATGTGTAGGCAGAAAAAACGTGGAGAAGGCGTAAGGGAACTTGTGTCTTGCAAAAAGTAGTGTTCTGGTTCATTGTAGTTTGTCAGATATTTAGGAATAGAAGGTGCTCTTGCTCAAAGTGTTAGTGATTTATCAAAGCTCTAATGATCTTTCTCTTAGAAGAATTATACTTTTAAAGCATTAACAATAACCTTGCTTTACTGGCTTTCTTCTTGAGATATTAAAATTAACTTTTTTCTTTTTTGAATTGAATTTCATTTTCCACCTAAAGCAATGTATAGTTTTCTCAGAGTTGCTGTTTATTAGTCCTTAAAAAGGAATTGAGTCAGTTACAGATACCAGTAGATGGGAAGCAGTGATGTAGATGATACAAAGGAGCAGATAATAAAAAGGCACTCGAAGTTGGCTTTGAAATGCATTTTTCAGCACATTTTCATCTTCTGTTTTATGCAGGCATTCTCTTCAGGCCTATAAAGAGGTGACTCTGAAGTATGTTGAGTGATCAAAGAAAGTTAGCCTAAGATTTAAACATCACCGGTGGGCTAGCCACATGCAGGTAATTAAATTAATGACAAAACTTAGCATATTTGTATTCTGTATGTCACCTTACTCCCACGAGCATGTAGCCACTAAAGAGATTCTGTGAACTTACTGACCTTATTCATTCTGGGAATTTATTCCCATCTTCAAGATGCTTAGTTTTAAAATAATCAATTAGATTGATTTTTGTTTTATTTAAATCTATTTGGCTGACCTTGGCTGAGTGTCTTGGTGTTCTCATAATTGAAGCAGTTGCCATATGGTGTCAGAAGACATTGGAAATTTGATTTCAGATGTCAGTATAACAAGTTACCCAAACCTTCACGTCCTGCACATGTATCCTGGAACTTAAAATAACATAAAATTTAAAAAATATGGAAAAAAAAATGTGCTTGAGACAAGTACCGAAGTGTTTGAATTAGCCATGAAAATGCTCAACATGCCCTCTGTTGGGCCTTTCTTTTACAAGGTTGGAACAAAAAATGCTGTGTCATCCATTGTACAGTGGGTTGAGAAAAGGAATTCCACTGTAACTATGATATGCAATGAATAAATCCTAAATACAAATTCACAGATTTTTCTGGTATGGATAAGTCTGGTTCACTTAGCTAGTTTCAAAAGGAAGATTTAAAAAACCATCTAGATCCAAATAAATGAAAACTTTGTTATGTGCTTAGGAACTCTCCTGTGTTTTATGAAACAAAATGGTCTTACTCTCTGGTGATTGCTCCATAAATATGTAAACCAACTAAATAATTCTACCATCCACAAGAAGATATATGTGAAGGGGTGGATAATAATTCCAGATTTTTGCAGGGTTTGCAAAAGTGAATTTCCACTCCAACCCTCCACTCCCATGGGGCTAGGCGGTGGGTAGGTGGGGAGAAAGGCTGGCTCCTATAAATAAGCACATCTTCCTATAAATTAAGTGGGCATCTTGAAAGATGAGGAATTAGATTCAGTGTTTTTTTTTTAGCAAAAATTATTTTTATATTTGCTGTAGATCAAAATATTTTTCAACATCCTGTGTGGCAAAGTAGCAAATACTCAGCAAGTATTTTCCCACCAACTTCCTTCACAGTCAAATGGGGTTGTGCACAGTTCAACTGCATATATTGTACACATGTAAGTCACATTTTAGTTGACCACATATTTCTGCTTACAGCTTCAGAAGAGGCAAATCATGAAACTAGTCTAAACCTAGAGAGACTACTATTTCTAAATAAAATTGGCCAGAATATAGTTGGCTATTTTCTTTGTGAATTTCTCCCTAAGGCACCCAGACCAGCTTTTTTTTTTTTTTTTTTTTTTGACAGACTCTCATCCAGACTGGAGTGCAGTGGCATCATCTCGGCTCACTGCAACCTCTGCCTCCTGGGTTCAAGCAATTCTCCTGCCTCAGCCTCCCCAGTAGCTGGGATTACAGGCACCTGCCACCATGCCCTGCTAATTTTTGTATTTTAGTAGAGACAGGGTTTCCCCTTGTTGGCTAGGTTGGTCTCAAACCCCTGACCTCAAGTGATCTGCCCACCTCAGCCTCCCAAAGTGCTGGGATTACAGGCGTGATTCACAGTGCTCAGCCAGATCACTTTTCATATCCTTGAAACTCCAAAAGGTTTTAATTTTATCAAACTGAAAGTTCTTCTGGCTCATTTAAGTCAATATCCTCAATAAATTGTAGTTCTCTGAGTTTCCTAATACCTTATCCATAATTGCTTATATCATTTTAACAGAATATATAATAACAGGTGCAAAAGTAGTGCTTGGAGGACTAGAAATTTGCCTTTTGTTGTGTATATCTTCACTGCTTTCCTTTTGCTCATAACAAATTCTAGTGGTATATCAAAGACAAGGGTGAAATTGACTCAGGGTCAGGAAAACAACCATATTAAAGGAATTGAGATTATCTATTTTTTTCATAGTTCAGTAGAACATGGTACTTTACTGCTTAGCTTCTCAGGAATCAGAACACAATTTATGCAGTAATTAAAATTTATATGAAAGTAAATTTAGGACATTGGAGTGTTTGTTCATTTTCACCATTTTGTTTGGCTGAAGGTAAAAGTCTTATATTACCCTTCTATTCTGAGTAATATTTTCTTTCCCTGAAGTACAAATAGAACACGTGATTGAGGGAGGCTTTCAAAAAATATAGACTATCTCCAAGATCTTACTGTAGGGAAAGAAAAATATTCCCATAAGAAGTTAAAACAGGCTGGGCACAGTGGCTCACACCTGTAATCCCAGCACTTTGGGAGGCCGAGGCGGTGGGATAACCTGAGGTCGAGAGTTCGAGATCAGCCTGACCAACATGGAGAAACCCCGTCTCTACTAAAAATACAAAATTAGTCGGGCATGGTGGCACCTGCCTGTAATCCCAGCTACTTGGGAGACTGAGGCAGGAGAATCGCTTGAACCCGGGAGGCAGAGGTTGCGGTGAGCCAAAATCGGGCCATGGCACTCCAGCCTGGGCAACAAGAGCGAAACTCCATCTAAAAAAAAAAAGAAGTTATAACAGAAAAATGAAAAATGTTCTACATAAATACAAAACAACCCAAAAACCACCATAGCTTCATATTATAAAAATGTAATTACATTTAAAGGGCACAGTTCGGTGAAATGAAAGCCTAAAGTAGAAGATTCATAACATATTATTGCTTGAAGGAGACAAGTTTTATCAATATTTATCACTTTGCTAACATTTTAGGTATTTATAGAGTAAGGATTAATGGGCTGTGGACATCTATTTCTTCAGAGAAGCAATAATAGGATATCCAATAATTTAAACAATATCCACAAATGAGCAATGGGGATATTCTTTTAGATATAACTTTTTTCAGTGTCAGAAGTACAGTCCGAGCATACAAAATAAAGGAAATAGAACCCTACTTTCACTATGAAATTATTTTGCAAATAGAGTGAAACTATACTAATAAAACTTGCTTGAAGTAGGCAAATTCTATAACTGGAATTATAGAATATAGTAATACTTTATTATTTTGGAGAATGGTTAGTACTCATTCCATGATAAAGGAAATTCATACTGTATATAAGTTCTGCACTGGGAACCTTGCACAAAAATAAACCTCACAAATTTTCTAGTGCTTTAGGAAGTATTCATTTGCATAAAAGCAACTGAACTATTAATTCAAATCACTTACATTGTTCTTTGAAGCAGATTTCTGTATTTCATTAGCTTTGATTACGTTACTATATAGCCTTAAAACAGGCATTTTGTGTATTTTTAAATATATCCTTCCATTGTTAAGAAAACTGCTGTCAGGTAGGCCTTCCTCTTAAAGTTTTTTAAAAATACAAAATGCAGCTTTATTATTTTCAAGTAACATAATAACACAAATGAATTGCTACTAAAACGATGCCAAAGAGAAGCACTGCTGGATCTGCTTTATTGAATAGGCAAGGATTGTTTGCAGGAAACAGTTGCTTCTATATACTACTTAAAAGAGTTTCTATTCTCTGAAGGCACTTAATAATCTCCTCAGTCCTCTAAGCGCTAATCCCACATTTTAAACTTAGATTAAACGCTGGTGAGAATTAATGAGGTTTTTAACACTCTACTCAAATTCACATCGTATGATGGAGATCACTACATCTACAATAGCTTATGTAGATAAGTAGAGAGTAATGTTAACTAATTCCACAATATTGTGCAGTGAAACAAGATCTGAACTGGAATCTGGTTCCTTCACTCCATGACCCTGTGTGGGTGTAAGCACTTTATGTAGCTGTGTGAATCACTGTTGGTAATCTAGGCAGTTCCTACTGCCAGAGCTTTATATAGAAACAGCCTCACAAAGAAGTCATGTCTCCAACTGCCAGCTAAAGATGAGACATCAAATAGCTGTGGGGAAAGCAGATGGAGATTAAAAGAACATTCTGTTTAGAGTCAGCATGGTGTCATTAAGCCAAGGAACCCCAATCTTTCTGGTGTTATCACACTTAAATGGTTCTAGATAAGATTACGAAGTAGGTAATATTTGACTGGGGGGATAGATGCTCACTTTTCCAGCCTCATTCATTCATTTTCATACCCTTATTTATTCATTCATCAGTGAGGGCCTGATATGAATCAGTCACTGTGCTATAGTGAGATGAATGAAACAAAGTCCCTGGATCTCTGTGTCTTGTACTGTTTCCAGATCACATCTCAATCAATCTGCTATTTTACACTCAGGTTGCCATCAATGAATTAATCCCTGCTAAGTTATTAGTAGTACTTTTCAGTTGGTGTTTTTTTTTTCCTGGGACCATTTGCCTTTTTAACAAGGACTCAAAGACCTTATAGCTTTTAAAACCCGAAGGAATGCTGTTTTAATGAAGGATGAAATTTTAGACAGCATATTAATAGGGAGGAGAATATTGTTGGGCAGGGGGATTCCTGAGACCCCAAAAAACCCCACATCGCACAGGTGACTGGCCCCCAAATCCTTCTCCAAGACACAAAAGTAAAGTCATCCTCAAAAAGTAGATGGAGTATCCCCCATCCCACCAAGAGAAAATTTAAAAAAATTTATTTATAATTATTTTAGTGGTAAAAACATTGAAATTCTAACATTAGTTAAGAAAAGAGTCAACATGTCAATACCACTGATTGGGAATTGACTGGATGATACAAAGTAAATAGAAGACAACTTAAAATATGTACTATATTGTTCAGGAAGGCACAAGAAGGAAAAAAATGTGTGAAAGTTAGAGGAAGGCACATTTTGGCATAGTTTGAACAATAACTTTCTAAAAACTTGAGCTTTTCAGCAATGAACTGAAATACCTTGTGAGATGGTGAACTCTCTGTCCCTGACAGTGCTCAAGTAGTAAATGAATGACCATGGACAGGGTTTTAGTTTAAGGGATTCCTGAAGTACATGGAAATTTTATATTTTTTAATGTTTAATCTATGAATCTATTAGTCTATGATAATTAGGAATTCAGGAATTATACAAATGAATACATAAGAATACATAAAAATAGGGAAAAAGGCAAAATTAGCATGACCCAAACTATGTATGTACATTTTGAATAGGTGCCAAGTAAAGGAAATATCAGCATAAACTGTTAGCCAAAAAGACTTCTTGTAAGACAAACATTTTTGCCCAAGAGTTTAAAGTGAGAAAGAGACATAGATAGGTGAAGAAGAGGGAGAATGAACTGAAAATAAGGATGACTTCATGAGCATCATCTTGCTACTACCATAGTTTTTACTGTCTACTATAAAATAGACATTGTGCAAAGTGCCTTCTTTATATGCATTATCTAATTTAATCCTTACAACCACCCTATATAAAGTAGTACCACATACTCTTGTTTCTTTTCAGATCCTATACATCTTTCACCATTTAAAGTAGTATTGCTAGTATACCCATTTTACAGATGAGATCACTGAGATAAGAAGACTGAAATTCAGAGTGGTTAAGTAACTAGACCAAGATCACACAGCTAGAAAACAAACAGTAGATCTAGGATTCAAACCCAGGTGTATTCCCATACAAAGCCCATGCCTTGAATCACTACCACATCTCACTGTTTCTGGTAGAAGTCATGCATGCTTGAAGGTTGAGAGATAGAACTATGAAATGTAAAACTTGGGAGGACAAATAATTGGCTTTCAGTAAACATTTCTTGAGTGAATAAGTAAACCCTTGTTTTTTAGATTTACAAAAATCACAGTTTTGCCTTCTTTATTCCCAAGTTAGAAAATCCAGTTGTCAACCAGAACTTGCTCTCCCTAAAGCTACCCTTGGCCAAGGCTATGGACAAGTAAACCAAAATGAATAAGCAACCCAGGGGTTCATACCCTAGGGTTTCTCTTCACCCCTTGGTCTCCCAGGCCGTGGAGGTATCATGCAGTAATGCATCAGGTTAGAGCCTTAATATTTCTCTTTAGTTCTTCTTTAAGCTGAGCTTGTTGAGGTAATCTTTCAGGTGAGAAAGATGTATTCCTTGTGAAACAATCAAATTACACACCTTCTTTTAACCAACATGTGATTTACCCACCTCTCTCTGAGTTCTGTTCCAAGAAGTCCTCACAAAGCCCTTTGATAAATATGGTCATTTTGCATATCCTGGCTTTTTGAGAAAACTAATTTTCTAAGAGCATTTGCCTGTGTGTATGGTTGAAATGGTACTACATTTCTCAGATGTAACCACTGTGGCCTCCAACTGCAGCTGATCTTGCTATACATAAGTTAAATGAGTATTTAGATGCTGGGTGCATCCTATGAGGCTATAAAAAATCAGTTGAAAAATTATTTCTGAAAAATGGTTATTCGGTCCATGCTGACATTTTTAGAGCTAAAACAATATCAAACATCCTATTTGACTGATTGTACACTTCTCTTCCTCTGCTGAATTGACTGCTTTGAGGAAAAGAACTCAATTTACATTTCCATTTAAAAGCTAAAAATATGCACAAGTAAATGTCTATTGGATTTAATTCAATTCTGGAATGCAGGGTATCCAGGCATTTAATGATTGCAATTTTGACATCCTAAGGCCTTGACTAAGTTTCTGCCAGTTTTTACTAAAATCCTAATCTCCTCAATGCAGATAGGTAATTAGCATTAGTCATAACAAACAGATCATTTTCCAGCCATTTGATTTATTAAAATGGCCCCAAATAATTTTTCATGTGCTTGTTTTTTATAATGATTTCCTATTTTTATGCAACATCCTCCAGATACCCAAGTCAAGGACCAACTTGTACCTGGATTAAGACTATAAAGCAGTTCCATTTGGAACCCTAGGGCAGGTTAGTTTTATATTCAGGTCATTTAGCACCTGTTACCCTCCACTGTACCCCACCTCCCTGCCCAAACATTGACATGCTTCTCCATCCCTGTGATCTACAATCATAGCTCTAGGAACAAACCCTTGTGATTTAAATTTATTCACATTTTCATCTCTAATCTGTTCAGCTCTGCCCTTGCCAGCTCCTTCAAGAGTGGCTGCTCCCTTGTGAATAATGCTCTTACATTTTATATAAAATGCCAGCCCTTTACATTGATAAACCAAGTACCATACTTGCTTGAGACAAATTTACTCCAGAATTTTGTTTCAAATCTTTACACTGTTGCCACCTGGTATCACATTCATTCCATCCTTAGCTAGTGCCCCAAATGGAAGCTAATTTGTTTACGATTCACTTCTGTGCTCCCCTCTCTGTACCACTCATTACTTTCTTCTTTTACTTCTCCTCTCCTAAAAGTGTCCATGTGTCTTCTAGATCTCTGGTTACATGACAGATGTTTAACTTGTATACTTTTCTCATCTTCTCTTCACTGTGGGTTCCCTGTGCTTTCTGACTCAACCCAAACCCATCTTATTATGAGGAAACGACTTCTCCTTCAGGTATTTTCAGTAAAGGTAGCTCATCTGTTCGTGCCCCATATATTTCAAGGAATAGGAGTCTTTTCACTCCCACACTATTGTTTCCAGACTACTGCCCCACTTTTTCTTTTTTTCCTTTTTTTTGAGACAGAGTCTCACTCTGTCGCCCAGGCTGGAGTGCAGTGGCACGATCTTGGCTCACTGCAAGCTCCGCCTCCTGGGTTCGCCCCATTCTCCTGCCTTAGCCTCCCGAGTAGCTGGGACTACAGGTGCCCGCCACCACGCCCGGCTTTTTTGTATTTTTTAGTAGAGACGGAGTTTCACTATATTAGCCAGGATGGTTTCAATCTCCTGACCTCGTGATCTGCCCGCCTCGGCCTCCCAAAGTGCTGGGATTACAGCGTGAGCCACCGCTCCCGGCCTACTCCCCTACTCTTATGAATCAAAATCTGCTTCTTGGAGACTCACAGCATTTGGTTTTAATAACCTCTATTACTTTCCTCTCTGCTTGCCCATGGACCAACTTCCCAGTCACTTCCCCACATTAATGAAGACATTATCATTTGGATCACAGCTATCCTTTTCACCCCCAAATCTTTCCATCATCCAACATTCTGTCCTCAGTGTGGTTTAACTTCAGGAATTTTTGTCTCCATTCCACTTTATTGACCCCACTGCCATGGCCATACTCTGTATATTATCAGCATCCTAATCTGCGAAACCTCTGAAATCCTAACAGAAATATCCCACTTTCTGATTGGTTATCCTATAATTCTCTCATTTTCATATTCCCAGTACTGGTCTTTGACTTCTCCGCTATCACCTTCTATGTTGATGACCCTTCCAACACTCTGACCTTTACAGTTTCTTAATTGCTTCAGTTCCAATAACCTTAACATTTCTATTCTGCCTTTTATGACTTGTATAAATATTAGTCCTCTGACTACATTTCCCTCCTTGAGGGCAATGATGGTATTTTTTGTACGAGGATTTTTTACAGTGCCTTCCATAGTATGTGCTCGCTAGAGAGGTAGTATTGTGTACTGATTAAGAGCACAGACTCTTAATTATTAGGATATTAGGTTTCAAACCTCAGCTTTGAAATGTACTAGCTATATGACCATGGCGAATTTAGCCAATCTCTCAGTGCCTCAGTTTTCATATATATAAAATGGAGATACTGACACTATGTACCTCATAGGAGTTGTTGGGATGATGACGCTGAGAAGAATGCTTGGCACATAGCTAACAGAGTACTTACTACTAACAACTGCCTTCATAAAGGGGAAGGAAAAACAGATATTTTAACAGGTACATTACTGAAAGAAATAAAGAGTTCCAATTTATTATGAGAAATGATGCTGAGACAGTAATTTAAAATATAAATGGAAAGCAAGTGAATTATTAAGGGAAATTTTCATTTCTCTTTGTTCTTTCCATAGGGGAGATGTCAATGTATTGATTATTGCTAGAGATGAATTTACTTAACTACATTGTGTTACTATCATTGCATACTGAATTCATTAGATAGATCATACTGAGAATATATGTCATTAAAAATTTAGACAAAAATATGATATACATCTAAAACTCTAAAAAGTTACAGCTAACATTACTATATTGTTAAATATTTACATTACAATTAACATTACTATACTGTTGAATATTTATATGCTCAAAACAGGTCCTGAGCATAGGTGGAACAGGTTGTTGCTTACATGATGTGATGAGGGACACTCTGAAATATCATCCCTGGAATTCACTCTTCCACAGTTCTGTCAAAGGTCCTGATATCACCAGTAAGAAATCTGTTTGGTTTTTCCTTTAAGGCATGTTTTTCTAGGTGCAACACGTAAATATTTCCCCCAACTTTATCAAAATAGCACCTGAATATCAAACAATTTTCTAAGTAAGTAGCACATAAAACTTGCAAGTTTAGACAGAAACAGATATAATTTGTTTATATGATGTCCTTGCTGCCTAGGGAATGTACTCTTGAATGAAAGAAAAGGGGTAGCTGGAGTAAGAGCAGTTACGAACTGAGGACTGCTGAAATGAGAGAGACAGAGAGAGAGTACTTAAGAGGAAGTAACCTACTTTATATAGTCTTGCTCAGGCATTGTTCTGTGTGTGTTTGCACATACACTCTTTTCTAATAATTGCAAGTAATTCTTGGGGAAATCTATGTCTGAGCAGCAAATCATAATATAATAAATGAAACATTAAACATTTAGGAGGAAGAGGCCAAGAGTTAAGCAAAGGATATGTTAATGAACAAATAGCACATGTTGAGATGCTTTCAAAATGTTCTTTGATTTTAAAATTGAGAAAAGGGTGATGAAATGTACTTGAAAGGGCTCACAGTAAATTTACTCATTTTGTTTTTATCTGGCAACTGGTGCCCAGAGGTACTATATCTTGATTTCCTTATAAACATACATTTTTATGCATTTACGTTTGTATGTACCTATACCCAGGGGAGGGGGTGATCTGGGCATTTGTGTGAAAGCATAAAAGAGGTACTAAAATCATTTGTCATTGTAAGTCAGGTAAAAAAAGAAAAAAAAACTTATGATGTTTTCAGAGATTCATGAATTCCAAGCATAGCTGAGTTATTTTCCAGGCCTAACATGTTACATACTGACTAATATATCCCGTGATCATGTCAATTTTTAAAATAACTCTGTCATTCCTTAGTTGACTTGTGGTAAAATGTAGTTGTCAAATATTTTGCTTACAAACCTGTCTTTTTCGCCCATATATTTCTATTTTATGTCTGTCTCTACATTTATTATTCTTTACTATTCACCATGGTACTTCATCTTGATTTTAATAAATAATTTTCCTAATTTGTCAAGATGCTTTTCTTTTTTTTATTTTTATTATACTTTAAGTTCTAGGGTACATGTGCATAACGTGCAGGTTTGT
>NW_012118177.1:240233-289850 GCF_000951035.1 Colobus angolensis palliatus | reverse complement strand
AGCTGTTCCTATTCGGCCATCTTGCTCCGCCCCCAAGATGCTTTTACTGTTTGTTTGTGTCTTACAACTTGACACTCAACTTGGAATTATATGTGAACACAATGAAATTTCTTTTTCAATTGTCCAGGGCACTAATAAAATTATATTTGGAAAATAACCCCAAATTGTCCCTTTTACCTATTGTTTCTTCTTTCCATACCTAATTTATGGAGATCATCTATTGTTTCTGTATATCACTTTATTATTTCTCCCAAGCTAACAGTGAACTATTGGAATTTCCTTTTGGGCATATCCTACAATGGTTACTATATCTCTATCTATCTACACACAAACATATATGCATATATACATATATATTCACATTCTAGTTTACCCATAAGAATAACAAAATTCGAAAATCTTACTGAAGTCCTGAACCTTGATAAAGACTGTCTCTCAGAAGCTTCTATCAAATAACATACTCAGTGATAGAACTGTGGGAGCACCTTTTAGTAAAGTCAAGAACAACAAGGATGTATACTGTTACCACTATTGTAGCCCTAGACAATGGAATAAGACCATTGGAAAAATTAAGAGGTAGAATTAGTATAAAAGAAGAAGTCAAACTTTCTAGAGAAAATGATCACTTATCTTGAAAATTCAAGAGAATCAATGGATGAATTATTAAAATTAATAGGAGTTCAACACAGTGGTCAGATGCAAGGCCGACAATAGTGATACAAGATCAATATCAATAGCTTTCTTATGTAGCAGCAATAATTATGTTAATTGAAGTATTGTTTGTAAAAGAGCAGCACTGAAAACAACCCAAATGACCACTACTAGGGAACTGGTTAAATAAATTATGTTTGCATATGCAATATTAATATAATGCAATAGTTAAAAGAATAAATTTGATTTAAATACAAATTTAATGACATGAACATAACTCCAGTTCCTATTGTTGAGTAGCTAAAGCAAGCTACAGAATAACTTTGTTAATATTAAAAATAAAACACAAATTGACTATGTGTTTTCTGTACGTATATGTGGAAAAATGAATAGAAAAAGTCTGAAAGGTTACATACTGAATGAAAAGCAATAGTTATCTCTTGGAAGGGTGCTGGAATTGGGGGTGGTACTCAAGGGGAGACTTTAATTATATTGTTAGTATTTTTTATAGGAGAAACTACTCATTTATTATTTGTATCAGTAAAAATGAAAACAATTTAAAAAATGCAATAGTTTGCCGAATTCACCAAACTTCATTTAAACTTCTCCATCTTTTCATATATAAAAGATAATTGCTTTGTAGTTTCTTAAACTTTTATTCATTGAGCAAATAGTGAAGGCCATGCACTATGCTCAGTACAATGGATACAATGGCAAACATGACAGACGCAGTCTCTGTCCTCCTGGAACTTAAAATCTAGTGGGAGACACAAATAATAAACAAGTAAGAAAATAATTAGGCCAAGTGTGATGGCTCACGACTATAATCCCAGTACTTTGGGATGTCAAGGCAGAAGGATTGCTTGAGACTAGGAGTTCGAGACCAGCCTGGGTAACACAGTGAGACCCCTGTATCTAAAAAAATAAAATAAAATTGTCTGGTGTGATGACACATGCCTGGGGTCCCAGCTACTTGGGAGGCTGAGATGGGAGGACTACTTGAACCCAGGGAGTTTGAGGCTTCAGTGAGCTTTGTTTGTGTCACTGCACTCCAGCCTGGGTGACAGAGCAAGACCCGTCTCAAAAAGAAAAAAAAAAATTAAATTAAATAAATGAATTTTAAAAATAGATTTAAAAAGAAAATATACATTAAAATAAATTTAAACAAGAAAGAGCTGAAGGCTTTGATAGAAAATATTATGAATAGGGTCAAAGGAGACCCGTTAGAAGAAACATTTAAACTGGAATATGGAGTACCTGTTATGTGTGATAATGATGGTGGTGAGAGAGATCAAAGCAAGTAAAAAGCATCCCACGTGGAAAAAGCTTCACATGTTGGAGAAAATGTCCAAAGATCAGGGTGGTTGAAGTATTGTGAGGGAGAGGGAAAGAGTAGACTGTTACATTGGAGAGATAGGCAGAGACCAGATCATGCAACTCCTTTTAGGCCTGATAAAATTTAGACTTTATTTGAAGAACAATGGAAAGTCACTGGGGAGCTTTGAGAAGAGGAGTGATGTGATCGACCTATATTTTTAGATCACTCTGGCTTCTGTGTAGAGGATATATGGGGTAGGTTGAGCAGAAGCAGGGAGCCCAGTTTGGAGGCTATTTGCAGTAGTCAGTATGAGAGCTGGCAGTAGCCTGCACTAGACCAGTGGTAGTAGATAGACATGGTTATATTTTGGAGGCAGTGTTATGTGAAAAAAAAAAAAAAATGAAGGAGAAGTGACTCAGGCAGCGGAGGCAGCAAGTACAAAAGTTTGCGCTTATTTCTCTTAGCTAAAAAAGAGAGAGAATATCAGAGTGGCTGAGGCATGGTAATACAGGGGGAAGGGCATAGGATAAGGTCTGATTGTACATGATTAGCATCAAACCTTGTAGGTCTAGGCTCAAGGCCTGGAGTTTATTCTAAATGAGGTGGAATTACATTTTCCACATGATCACTCTGGCTGCTATGTGCTACAGAGGGACGAGAATAGCAAGGGAGAACACTTAAGAAGCTATTGCAGTGGTCCAGGCGAGAGATGATTTTGGCCTGGGCTTAGATGGAGGCAGCAGAGGAGAAAAAGTGAATGGACTTAAGAAATGCTTGGAGGTAGGATCAAGAGAACTTTATGTTTAATGAGATGTGGGAGCAAAGATGAGGGAGGTATCAAGGGTTACTTTCGGGCTGTCTGGCAGGGAAATTTTTAGTGGAATTGAGGCATTGAAAGGAGTCCAGTGTGGCAAGAGTTCAGTGAGTAGGAGAGGAGGGAATGAGAGGAAATGAAGTCACAGCAGTAGGCCATATGACTCAGAACTGGATAAAGTCTTGGAAAGAAGTTTGAATTTACCCTGCGTGTCATGGGAAGCCATGGAAGGATTTTAAACAGAGTGAGATTTATTTTCTCTAAAAAGCCACTTTGGCTTACAGTCTGGGGATTGGGCTTGGAAGGGGACAAGAGTGGCAGGGAAATCAATTAGAAAGCTATTGTAGAGGTCTAAGACAGAGTGAGTGGTGTCTTGGAGATGCACAGAACTAGACAGATTTGAGGCTCACTTGAAATGGAACTGATTAGTTTTCTTGAATTAAGCTCTTCTTTATGTACATATCTGAGTTAGTCTTACTGAAGGTTTTATCATCTTCTCACTTCATTTATATACCAGGCGTTTATTTCCCCTTTTACTTCTAGAAAAACATTTTTATAAAGGATGTGAATTTGCTGCTATAATTAAACCCTTCCTTTTCATGCACTTCACTACTCTGGAATTGGTGAGTTTTGGGGATTCTGAATGCTGCACACTTCACTCTAATCCACTTCGCTGGATACAGCTGAAATGATAAAACGTAAAAACCATTTCATCCCTCCCAAATTACTGACCTTGTTGATATAAACTACATTCAAATCTAAGCATTTCTCAAGACATTTTACCTAAAAATAGCATATTTAATTTCCAAAGCTGTCTGCTCAGCAAGCAAGTACTTAACATGTTATGCATCTTCTGCTTGGATAACTCAGGAATCCTGAATTTTCTCGCATCTCCAGAATAGAACTGAAAGACCATGTCTGCAGTGTTTGGAAAAGATTGTTAGGAAGTTACATACTTACTTAAGGACATGGTAGGCATATCTTTTTATTTCCCACCTCATCAAAATGCCAAGTCAAAATCCCATTATTCTTTCTGGTAAGCTAGAATATGAAAATATATGTATATATACATATATGTTTGTGTGTAGATAGATACAGATATATTCACCAATGTAGAAAATAACCCAAAGGAGAAATCCAAGAGCAAATTAGGAAACTGCTACTGGACACAGCACAATGGGAAACTGAGTTCGAAGTTTACCCCCAAGTATTAGGCTATACACTATTCTTCCTCAGTGGAAGCTATTCTCAGACTGAAATTATCCCCTTCAGAAAAAGAACACTCTTAGTAGGGAGGCTGTAAATAGCCTGGACTCAGGAGTAAGGACATTCTGTATTTAAATCATGAAACCATGGGGGCAAAGGGTGTGGAAGCATCCCTTAGACTTACCGCGTCCCTTGAAGGCAACCTATAGGGGATGGGGAGGCACAGAAATGTGAAAGGACATGGGGGAAGAGAATATATTTGCACAACAGTACGAGGGTGGATGAAGTAGACTGTCAGTGAGAAAGAGACAAATTGCCCCTGATATTTAGGACTTAGCCTGGCACTCTCAATTAAGCCTTGATATTTTCTTGTTGAACATAAACCATCTCACAGAACATCAACATTGGAGAAGGTCAATCTGTGACTATGAAGGATCAAAACAAACAAAACAAACAAACAAACAAACAAAAAACCACTCCATAATCAGGTCTGAACACAGACAAAATATGGACAGTGTCCACACCACAAAAATTACCAAATATCCCTCTATTCTGGCTAATAAGGGTAACTACCAAATATCTCTCTATTCTGGCTAATAAGGGTAACTATTTCTTCTTTACCAATTACAGCTTTAGCCATGGGCTAGTCTTCCCCACTTATAAAAAAGGTTTGTTTAGAAACCTAAACACAGAATTACCTCAACTTACTGGCAGCCTCCAAGTTCAGAACAAAGCCAGCTAGGGTGGCCAACTTGTCCCAGTTTTCCCAGGAGTTTCCTGGTTTAACATTGAGAGTCCCACATTCCAAGAAACCTTCAATCTCAAGCAAACTAGAATGGTTGGTTAACAGCCACATTCCTTCAACTCTCCCCCAAAACACCTAAAGCAAGCCCAAATCCTGCAAGTCCTTTTTAACACCTTCTTACTAGGATGCCCCATGGTTTTCCATGGTGTGTGCTCTTCCAGTTGCTGCAACAAGTAATAAATCTAACTTTTTAAACTACGGGTCTATTGCTAGTGGTCTTTGGCTGGAGAGCATTGACATTAGAAAGAAGTAAAGAGACACAACATTGTGGAAGTGCTTAGTAAGACCTAGTACAGGAAAATGGGACTGAAGGAATGAAGAGGTAGGGGGAGCCAGGGAAGAGTAGAAGGGTATAAGGGCCTGAGGGGGCTACAGTGTGATTTTCTGAAAAGGTGGTTTTTAGAGGGTAATACAAGATGAGATGACAGAAGGTGAAACTGTGAGTTTTATTATAGGAGGATTTCCCCCACACTCTGTGTCAAAATAAAACAAAACACGAATGAATAGACAGGAAGAGCAAACAAAATGTTCGCATAAAATAAGGACAGTCTTTAATGATCTAGTGTCTGGTCATCTAGTGTTCATATTCACACTTGATTCCTTGTATTTGTCAACAGCATCACTGAATAGTTTTTATATAAGGGAAATTTCTAGGAAGGAAAAAATCCAGGGGCACACTAGTTGGCAGGTCTTAAAAAGGCAAAATTCCACCAAATTTAGTTTTAATTCTTTGGGGTTGATATCATCATATGTTATAAAACAATGTTCATTAAATAAAATAAACATGCTATAACAGTGCCTGAAAACATAATAAATGCCAATAAATGTTAACCGTCACAGCTATGATCATTATGCTATCTTTTTCAATGTGTTTATTTTAAAATGGGTGCAATACTGTAGCTTTAAAAATATTTTTGATCATGTGTCTTTGGTTATATTGGAGGTATATATTGAATGATACGTCTATCTGCCTCCTTTTTAAAACTCTGTTCAGAGTCACATATTCAAATGATTATGCACATGTTTCTTTTGGAGAGATTTACTGTGAGTGATCTTTGGTAAATATTTCAAATTTACTGGCAGGGTACCTACATTCTACTACATATTGGTCCCTAATGCAGATTGCAAAGAAAGTTTTGAAAACAGGACTACTGTTTAGTTTGATACCGTTTGTATTTTAAAAATAGCAGGAGAGTGAATAAGTAGAATGTGTGCATGCAAAAGGAAACCCAGAGTATTCAGGATCTCTAAGTTTAAATGTATAGCAAGTTGGTTCCTTAGAACAGATTTAATTCCTAAGTTTTATCAGAAAATGGCATTGGTTTCTTTCTACAAAAATGAAAGTCACTCGTAAAAACATAGGACCAGGCAGGGAAAGCTTATGAAATGCTCTTAGCTAGAAAATAATATAAAATGTGAATGCCCGAGCTCTTGCAATGTCCAGGATGTGTCACAAAAGGTAGTACATGGAGTTTTGTTACATCTACAATAACTTTATACTGCTGAAGTTCATCTTACCTGTTTCTTTGATGCTCAGCGAAATAAGCAGTTTGGTTTTCAAATGTTAGTACTAAACTGCCATATTGTATGTGTAAAACTTGGAATGTTCCAAGCACCATACTATTCTTAACGTAAGTTTGATTTTCTCCTTTTCATAATTCTAAAATCTGTTTAATTTAATTTGCATTAATTTTATTAGAGGCTAAATTTGGCAGTGATAACACCAATTATCAAAATTTTGTATTCATTTACTGTCAGCTCTTGCCTTGATTGAAATTATTCCTTTTTTTAAAGACCAAGTCTGATCTGGGAAAAAACACACATACCTATCCACAGTGAACAAAATGGGATTCAGAAGTTTACTTCTTCATTGGTTTAAAAATCTATTTACTTGGAAACTTTTCTTTTTTAAAAATAAATAAAATAAAACCCAGTAATTTTCAGAAGTAACTCCTTTAAAAAGTTAATAAATTAGAAGATTCTATTTACTTAAGAAGCCATTAGTAAATATTTCTAAAGGAAATCTTTATTTTCTTTGTGAATTACAGTGTTATCCTATTTCTGCCATACAATTTTCAATGGATAACATTTTTTGCAGAGTAGTTTCATATGTATTAGTCCTGCAAAAAGATTCAAATCTTACAAGCATGCAGTAGAGTCAAGTTCTCATTTCTATAACATTTTACACACTTACAATACGCTATTGTTTAATCATAATGAGAGTGTTTTGCATTTTAACATACTTGAAAACATACAATCCCTTTTGCAGGAGAAAATAAACTGAAAAGTACAAATTAATAATGAAATTAAATTTTTTAATGTTTAGAGGTAAAGGTACAGTTTATTAAAAAGCAATTCATGATATAATGCCCACTGAGGAAACTTATATTGCTAAGAAAACATGAAAGAAAATAGGAATCACTTCATGAATTGCTACTGTCTTTGGAACAAATTAATTAAAATATTAAATAATAATAAAGTAATTGCAAGTCTTGCCAGGCAAGAAAATTTAAAGTAAAATTATTTTACAACCTTGTTGCCAGATCCTAGAGCAGTTCTAGATGGAAATACCATTCTAAGATAAACAGACACTAACCCTCTTTGTGAATCAATTATTACTTACCAAAATTTGCCATCTGTATCGTCTGATTGCCAGTATCTGGAGCATTGTAAATCACAACAGCATCAGCATTTCTTCTGCCCGCTGTTTGAATTTTTTCTGAAAATGTACAATTACCTCTTTCTATCAGCGCAATCCAGGGCTTCTTAGTATTACTAAACTCAGTGTTGTGGTCACAAGCTTGGTAGTCATTATTCTTAGGGATGCCTACCACCCCTATAGCATTAACCACTGGTGAAGCTAATCCATAAACACCACATTCACATGACTCTATTGCAGTGTAGTTGCTGGTTTCATTGTAATAAGTCACAGTCACATAGGCGTTCATTGAAAAAGATGCTGCAATTTTAAGTAAAAAGATAAAAATTACAAGGAGCCAAAAAAAACTGGACCTATTCTCCTGGTTCATTGCTCATTCATTTGAGCATAAAATTTAAGATGTTTGCTGATATTTCCAACTGTCAGTCACCATTGTCCACTCACGTCCCTGCTAAACAGAAGTTTGAAATTTCAGTTGCACGTAGGTAACTGATCTCACCTCTAGCAACATAACCTCTGAATACATCAGCTCTATTTCACTTTAGTTATCTACATTCCCCTTTGCCTGCCCCTCCTCCAACTGTACACACATGTAACCCTTAACCAGGACTACCTTAGTAATAAATAACACCATCAACTTTATTCTACATGTCAACTTATTAGGATTGGACGACTTCCTGCAGTACATATTTTTTTCTTCTTACTGTTCCAGCTAATGCACTTTCATAAACATGGAGCGGATTGGAATGAGGAACTGGACTCTGGGGAATCCCACGTGACAAGGCTGAAAGTTACCTCTCTCAGAATATCTAAAACACTAAACTGGTTTTCCAAGCCCTGCTGAGATATGCTATCAACTAGTTCAGCAGCGAGTAAGTTAAGATCCATAAGTTTAATTGCTACGGCATTAGTAGAATGAATTTTACTGCTTTTCTCTCTTCTAATTTCTGTGTGTGTGTGTGTGTGTGTGTGTGTGTGTATGTGTGTGTGTGTCTGTGTGTGTGTTTTCTTAGCAGGCTCACCAAGGGATATCCTCTGTTACCTTGTTTATTCTTTGGAAAGCAAACATATTTCAGTGGCTAGAAATCCTTTCCTTTCAAGTATAGTGCCTTGCCCATGGCAGGCACTCAAATATTTGTTGATTGATACCTGTGAGTTGCTGCATTCCGTTAATTTTTGTGCCCCATGTGTTATACTCTAAAAAAGATTCTTTAAGGTTTAATTTTTAACATTTATAGTTTTAAATTTTTAGTTCTCCCAGATGTATAGACAACTTTATTTCATTGCTTCCTTTAGTTCAAGCTCTGTTTTTGTTCAGCAGCACACTGGACACTAACAGCATTAGGACACACACACTACGGGGTCAACTGGTCTGTGAAAATTGCTGGGATGGGCAGATTGCAGTGTGAGCCAAGGACTGGTGAAGGAATAGATGAACGAACAAGACAAA
Source organism: Colobus angolensis palliatus (assembly GCF_000951035.1). Lineage (NCBI taxonomy): Eukaryota > Metazoa > Chordata > Mammalia > Primates > Cercopithecidae > Colobus > Colobus angolensis. The sequence goes on along the minus strand of NW_012118177.1, from coordinate 280,947 downwards.
CAGAGGTATCAGGAGTCTGACTGGGCCAAGAGTCAGCAAACTAGACAAACAGGCATCAGGCTGCCAGGGAAGCAAAAAGCTACCAGGTCAAAAGGAAGGTAGGCACAATGGTAGTCCAAGGTACAAGTCAGGTAATCTGGAATCAGGAAGGTTTACTAGAGTCAAGGGGACAGGACAACCGAAAATAAAAAAAAATAGGAGACGTTGTTGATGGAGGTGGTCAGTGAAGTTGTTTCTTTTCCCTATTGCTTGTCTGCTTTTAAACATCTGAAATATCAGTGTTGGAGTGGACCCTGCAGGTGAGAATTAACAGTTCACACCATCCAGCAGAGGGAAGGAGTTCAGGGAATCAGCAGCAGAACTTGCTGAATAAATCCCAGCAGATGTATAACACAAATATGAACCCTGCTATCATGTCATACCTGCCAATTACTCATTAGCATACCCTCCCATAGTACTTGGTATTACTAGCATCATACACATATTAATAACCTGGTAATTCATATAATTGAACTGAAAAGATTAAAGGTCTTGTGTATTAGCTTATGGTCAATTTAAGAGTAAATACAAATAGTTCATTATTTTGCTACTAGCCCTATCATTTTGATGTGTTTTTAAGATCACAATAAAGCCTGTATTCAGCAGAGAAAATTATCAGAATAAAAAGAGAAATGCTATTATTGTTATTATAAATGTTGTCAAAACCATTAGCTTAGAGATTGCTGATGGACGGCCTTTTGTGATAAATTCAACATCAACATTCAACATTTAAATAATTAGTAAAATCCCAGAAATTTGATTTATCCTTTTCTGCCAGTTATTAAATTACTCCTTAAAAAAATTTCTCACGAAAAAATTTAAAAGCGGATTAGTGAGAAGTTACCTAAATCCATTAGAAGTTAAATTTTTAAAAAAATTTCTTTGTTTATCTTAACATTTATTTTCATTATTTTGTGTAGGGATTTTTTCTTAGTTACATAATCATATTTATATATTTTTAATTTAGTTTTTCATTTAATATCTCGGTCATTATACATTTTATCCTATAATCTTTGTAGATGATGCTTTGTTGGATAAATGATATTCCATTAATGGAAATACTTCAGTTTACATAGTCATCCCATTTTTGTTTGTTTGGTCAAAATTTTAAATAATATTTTTGCTATTATCATTTTGTTATAATAGCTTTTTCTCTATTTAAGATTATATCCTAATGGATTGATTCTCAGTGGATTTAATAGGTTGAAGTTTTGAACATTTAAAAAATCTTAACACATTTTACATATTCAGGAAACAATTCAGGATAAAAATACACTAAGGAAAAGCTCTCCTGCATCATTCCTCCTCCCATGTCTCCAAAGTAGTTACCAGAGGCTGGGAAGGGAAGGAGGAGGGAGGGATGAAGAGAAGTTGGTTAATGGGTACAAGAATACAGTTAGCTAGAGGAAGAAGTTCTAGTATTTGATAGTACAGAAGGGTGAATATAGTTAGCAACAGTGTATGGTATATGTAAAAACAGCTAGAAGAGAAAAATTGTAATGATTCCAACATAAAGAAAAGATAAATGTTTAGGGTGATGGATATCCCAATTACCCTGATTTTATCAATATACATTGTATGCATCAATACATCACATGTACCCCATAAATATGCACAACTATAGTCTATCAATACAAAATACAAAAAGGCCAGGCGCGGTGGCTCATGCTTATAATCTCAGCATTTTGGGAGGCAGAGGCGGGCAGATTGCTTGAACTCTGGAGTTTGAGACCACCCTGGGCAACATGGTGAAACCCCATCTCTACCAAAAAAAAAAAAAAAGCCGGTGTGGTGGTGTGCATCTGTGTTCCCAGCTACTTGGGAGGCTGAGGCAGGAGGATCGCTTGAGCCTGGGCGGTCGAGGCTGCAGTGAGCTGAGATTGCGCCACTGCACTTCAGCCTGGGTGACAGAGTGACTGTCTCAAAAAACAAAACAAGACAAAACAAAACAACCCAAAAAGGCACCATTCAATAAAGGGTGATGGGACAATTGGCTAGTCAGTTAAAGAAGGAAAGACATCAGTTTGCTCCTCATTTCCTCCTCACGAAACACCCAAATAAATTACAGTTGGATTAAGTAGTAATGTTTTTTGAAAAATTAAGAATTTTTTAAAACCAGCATACAGAGACCTGGGTATTTATTAAACCTTGTGAAAGGGAAAAGACTGTCATATCAGTGGAAAAAATTAAAGTGGAACATCTGCCCACTCAACAATGTTAAAATTATTTTAAATGGGCAGCGATACATTGGGGAAATATTTGTAGCAAATGCCCCACAGGTATTTTATTACATGTTATTAAAGATCTTATACCCATGGAAAGTAAAGCAAATTAAAGAATAATATGCATCCTATGAATTTCTTTTAGTACTAAAACCAAGCCTTCTTTGTATCTTTAAAAAGAAGTGCAATTGTATGCACAAACAAGGAGAAAGGTAGGAAGGCACAACCAGGCCTTTACCACTGACTCCTTGTTAAATAATCTGAACATACTAGTTTCAAATCTTGACATATTTTTGCACAAGTTAAATCATTAAGTTCTGAAAACAGGACAACTTGGTTGGGTGCAGTGGCTGACGCCTGTAATCCCAGCACTTTGGGAAACTGAGGCTGGCGGATTGCTTGAGCTCAGGAGTTCGAGACCAGCCTGGGCAACATGACAAAACCCCGTCTCTCTCTATATATATTAAAAAAATAAATACAAATGAAATAAATTTTAAACAGTGACAACTTTCCCATAACATATTGTGCCAGTTTTGATGTAATAAGAGAACATTCCTAAACTATTTTGTTAAATTGCACTGGAGGTTGAAGTACATAACTTAAACTTAAAAAAATTTCTTTGTGTGTGTAGGTAGGAGTATATAATTATGGGGAGCATGAGATATTTGAATACAGGCATGCAATGTATAGTAATCACATCAGGGCAAATGGGATATCCATCACCTCAAGCATTTATCTTCACTTTGTGTTATAAACAACCCAATTATACTCTTCTGGTTATTTGTAAATGTACAACAAATTGTTCCTCTGTTGTGCCATCAAATACTAGATCTTGTTCATTCTATCTAACTATATTTTTGTACCCAACAACCATCCCTGCTTCTCCTCTCCACACTACTCTTCCAGGCCTTGTAACCATCCTTTTTCTTTCTATATCCATGAATTCAATTGTTTTAATTTTTATCTTCCACAAATAAGTGAGAACATGCAAAATTTATCTTTTTGTGCCTGGCTTATTTCACTTAACGTGATGATCTCCAGTTCTACCTATGTTGTTGCAAATGACAGAATCTTATTCTTTTTTATGGCCAAATAGTGCTCTATTATGTATATGTACCACATTTTCTTTATTCATTCGTCTGTTGATGGACGCTTAAGTTGCTTCCAAATCATAGTTATTGTGAATAGTGATGCAATAAACATAGGGGTAAAGATATATCTTCGATATATTGAGTTCCTTTCTTTTGTATATAGACCTGACAGTGGGATTGCTGGATCATATGGCAGTTCTATTTTAGTTTTTTGAGGAACCTCCAAACTGTTCTACATAGTAGTTGTACTAGTTTACATTTCCAACAGCATTATATGAGGGTTCTCTTTTCTCCACATCCTCACCAGTATTAATTATTGCCTGTCTTTTGGGTAAAAGCCATTTTAACTGGGGTAAGATGATATCTCATTGTAGTTTTGATTTGTATTTCTCTGATGATCAGTGACGTTGATTACATTTATCATGAATCTGCCATTCATATGTCTTCTTTTGAGAAATCTTTTATCAGATCTTTTGCCCATTTTGATTGGATTATTAGATTTTGTCCTATAAGTTGCTTGTGTTCCTTATATATTTTGGTTATTAATTCCTTGTCAGACGAATAGTTGCAAATATTTTCTCCCATTTTGTGAACTGTCTCTTCACTTTGTTGACTGTTTCCTTTGCTGTGTGGAAGATTTTTAACTTGATGTGAACTCATTTGTCCATTTTTGATTTGATTGCCTGTGCTTGTAGAGTATTACTCAAGAAATCTTTGCCCCGTCCAATGACCTGGAGAGTTTCCTCAATGCTTTCTTGTAGTAGTTTCAGAGTTTAGAAGTCTTAGATTTAAGTCTTCAATTGATTTTGATTTGATTTTTGTATATGGTGAGAGATAGGGTCTAGTTTTATTCCTCTGCATATGGATATACAGTTTTCCCCTCATCATTTATTGAAGATGCTGTCCATTCCCCAATGTATGTTCTTGGCATATTAGTTGAAAATGAGTTCACTTTAGATGTATGGACCTATTTCTGATTTCTCTGTTCTGTTCCATTGGTCTCTGTGTCTGTTTTCATCCAGTCCCGCACGCTCTTCTGGTTACTATAGATGTGTAATACAATTTGAAGTCAGGTAATGTGATTCCACCAGTTTTGTTCTTTATGTTCAGGATCACTTTGGCTATTCTGAATCTTTTGGGGTTTTTACATAGATATTAGGAATTTTCATTTTCTCTTTGTGAAGAATGTCATTGGTATTTTAGTAGGGATTGTGTTGAATCCCATAGATTGCTTTGGGTATTGTGGACATTTTAACAATATTGGTTCTTCCAATCCATAAACATGGACTATCTTTTCTTTTTGTTTTTTGTTTTTTTTGTTTGTTTATTCAATTTCTTAAGTCAATGTTTTATAGTTTTCATTTTAGAGGTATTTTATTTCTTTGATTAAGTTTACTCCTCTGTATTTTATTTTGTTTTTAGCTTTGGTAAGTGGAATTAAGCTTTTGATCTCTTTTTCAGATTGTTTGCTATCAGCATATAGAAATGCTGCTAACTTTTTTTTATGTTGATTTCATATTCTGCAACTTTACTGAATTTATTTATCTGTTCTAATAGTTTTCGGTGGAATCTTTAGATTTTCCTACTACAAGATCATATCATCAGCAAAGAAGGATAATTTGACTTTTTCCTTGCCAATTTAAATGCCCTTTATTTCTTTCTCTTGTCTGATTGTTCTAGGTAGGATTCTCACTACAATGTTGAATAATAGTGGTGAAAGTGGGCATCCTTGTCATGTTCCAGATCTTAGAGGAAATACTCTCAGTTTTTTCCCATTCAACATGATACTTGCAATGAGTCTGTTACATACAGCTTTTATTGTGTTGAGGTATGCTCTTTCTATACTCAGTTCTTTGAGGGTTTTTATCATGAAGGGATGTTGAACTCTATCATAATGCTTTTTCAGCATCAGTTGAAATGATCGTTTGGTTTTTGTCCTTTATTCTGTTGATATGATGTAGCACATTGATTGACTTTTGTATGTTGAGTCATCCTTGCATCCTTGGGATAAATCCCACTTAGTCATGATGAGTTAACTTTTTAATGTGTTGTTGAATTTGGTTTGCTAGTATTTTGTTGAGGATTTTTGCATCAATGTATATCAGGGATATTGGCCTGTAGTTTTCTTTTTGTTGATTTATCTTTTTCTGGTTTTGGTATCAAGGTAATACTGGTCTCATAGGAGTTTGGAAGTCTTCCCTCCTTCTCTGTTTTATGGAATAATTTGAGTAGAATTGGTATTAGTTCTTCTTAAATATTTGGTAGAACTCAGCAGTGAAACCATTTGGTCTCCTGTTTTCCTTTACTGGGAAACTTTTTATTATGACTTAGATCTTGTTACTTGTTATTGGCCTGTTCAGATTTTGGATTTCTTCATGGTTCAATCTTGGAAGGTTGTATGAGTCTAGGAATTTATCCATTTCTTCTAAGTTTTTCAATTTATTGACATATAGTTGCTCATAGCAGCCTTAAATGATCCTTCAGATTTCTGTAGTATCAGTTGAAACATCTCCTTTTTCACCTCTGATTTTATTTATTTGTATCTTCCCTCTTTTTTGTCCTTAGCTAGTTTAGCCAAAGGTTTGTCAATTTTATTTATCTTTTGAAAAAAACGAGATTTTGTTTCATTGATGTTTTGTATTTTTTAAAAATTTCAATTTCATTTATTTCTGCTCTGATCTTTATTACTTTTCTTGTACCAATTTCAGATTTTGTTTGCTCTTGCTTTTCTAGTTCTTTAAGATGTGTTGTTAGGTTGTTTATTTGAAGATTTTCTACTTTTAAAATGTAGGTGCTTATTGCTATAAACTTTCATTTTAGCACTGCTTTTGCTGTATCTGATACATTTTGATATGTTGTATTTCCATTATCATTTGTTTCAATAAATTTTATAGTTTTGTTCTTAGTTTCTTCATTGACCCACGGGTCATTTAGGGGCATATTATTTAATTTCTATGTGATTGTATAGTTTCAAAAATTCCTCTTGTTATTGATATCTAGTTTTATTCCATTGTGGGCAGAAAAGATATTTGATATAATTTCATTATTTTTTGAACTTTAAAAACTTGTTTTGTGGACTAATATATGGTCTATCATTGAGAATGATCTATGTGGTGAGGAGAAGAATGTGTATTCTGCAGCCATTGGATGAAATGTCCTGTAAGTATCTATTAGGTCCATTTGGTCTATAGTGCAGATTAAGTTCAATGGTTTTTTGTTGATTTTCTGTCTGGAAGATCTGTCTAATGCTGAATGTAGGGTGTTGAGGCCTCCAGCTATTACTTTTTGGGGTCTCTCTGTCTGTCTCTAGCTCTAATAATATTTACTTTATATATTTAGATACTCCAGTGTTGGGTGCATATATGTTTACAATTGTTATATCCTCTTGCTGAATTGACCCCTTTGTCATTATGTAACGATCTCTGTCTCTTCTTATAACCTTTGTCTTGAAATATGTTTTGTCTAATGTAAGGATAGCTACTCCTGCTCTTTTTTGGTTTCCTTTGGCATGGAATATCTTTTTCTATCCCTTTATTTTCAGTCTATATGTGTCTTTATAGGTAAAGTGTGTTTTTCATAGACAGCAAGTAGTTGGGTCTCGTTTTTTGTTTCATCCATTCAGCCATTGTCTATCTCTTGACTGGAAAGTTCAGTTCGTTTATATTCAGTCTTATTATTGATAAGTAAGGGCTTACTCTTGACACTTAGTTATTTGTTTTCTGATTGTTTTGTGATTTTTCTCTTCCTCATTTCCTTCATTGCTGTCTTCCCTTTAGTAAAGGTGATTTTCTCTGGTGTTATGGTTTCTTGATTTTTATTTTTTTGTGTGTGTATTTGTTGTAGGTTTTTTGATTTGAAGTTCCCATGAGGCTTGCAAATAATATTTTATAACTGATTATTTTAAACTGATAACTACTTAACACTGATTGCATAAATAAACCAGCAAACAAGCAAAGAGAAAACTAATAAAACTCTGTACTTTAACTTCATCCTCCCATGTTTTCACTTTTTGTTTTTTCTATTTGTATTTTATTATACTATCTTTCTTGAAAAGTTGTAGTTTTTATTTTTGATAGGTTCATCTCTTAGTCTTTCTACTTAAGAGATATGTAGTTTAGACAAATACAGTGTTATAATATTTTGTGTTTTTCTGTGTACTTACTATTACCAGTGAGTTTTGTCTCTTCAGATGATTTCTTATGACTCATTAACATCCTTTTCTTTTGGATTGAAGAACTCCCTGTAGCATTTTTCATAGGACAGGTCTGGTGTCGATGAAGTCCCTCAGCTTCTGTTTGCTTGGGAAAGTCTTTATTTCTCCTTCATATTTTAAGAATATTGGCCGGGCGCGGTGGCTCAAGCCTGTAATCCCAGCACTTTGGGAGGCCGAGACGGGCGGATCACGAGGTCAGGAGATCGAGACCATCCTGGCTAACACAGTGAAACCCCGTCTCTACTAAAAAATACAAAAAACTAGCCGGGCGACGCGGCGGGTGCCTGTAGTCCCAGCTACTCAGGAGGCTGAGGCAGGAGAATGGCGTGAACCCGGGAGGCAGAGCTTGCAGTGAGCTGAGATCCGGCCACTGCACTCCAGCCTGGGCGGCAGAGAGCGAGACTCCCTCTTAAAAAAAAAAAAAAAAAAAAAGAATATTTCATCTGGATAGTCTATTCTAGGATGAAAGCTTCTTTCCTTCAATACTTTAAATATGTCATGCTACTCTCTCCTGGCCTGTAAGGTTTCCACTGAAAAGTCTGCTGCCAGGCATATTGGAGCTCCTTGGTAAGTTAGTTGTTTATTTTCTCTTGCTGCTTGTAGGATCCTTTCTTTATCCTTGGCCTTTGGAAATTTATTATTTAATGCCTTGAAGTCTTCTTTGGGTTAAATCTGGTTGGTGTTCTATAACTTTCTTGTACTTGAATATTCATATCTTTCTCTAGGTATGGGAAGTTCTCTGTTATTATTCCTTTGAATAAACTTTCTACCCTGATCTCTCTACTTCCTTTTTAAGACCTATAACTCTTAGATTTGCCCTTCTGATGCTATTTTCTAGATCTTGTAGGTGTTTCTCACTCTTTTTTATTCTTTCTTTCTTTTATATTCTCTTTGTATTTTCAAATAGGCTGTCTTCAAGCTCACTAATTCTTTCTTTTGCTTGGTCTTTTTTTTGTTGTTGAGAGACTCTGATGCATCCTTCAGTATGTCAGTTGGATTTTTCAGCTCCAGAATTTCAGCTTCTTTTAAAATTATTTCAATCTCTTTGTTAAATTTATCTTATAGGATTCTGAAATCCTTCTCCATGTTACTTTGAATTTCGCTGAGCTTCCTCAAAACAGCTCATTTGAGTTCTTTGCTTGAAATATTACATATCTCTGTCTCTTCAGGATTGATCACTGGTGCCTTGTTTAGTTCATTTGGTGAGGTCATATTTGCTTGGATGGCCTTGATGCTTGTGGACTTTGGACATTGAAGGGATAGGTACTTATTGTAGTCTTCACTGTCTCAGCTTGTTTGTACCCATGCTGCTTAAGGAAGCTTTCCAAGTCTTTGAAGGGACTTAGGTATTATGGTCTAAGTCTTTGGTCACTACAGCCATATCTTCATTAGGGGGCACTCCAAACCCAGTAATTCTGTGTCTCTTATAGACACACAGAGTAACTGCCTTGGTGGTCTTTGGGTAAGATCTAAAAGAATTCCCTGGATTACCAGGCAGAGACTCTTGTTGTCTTCCCTTACTTTCCCCCAAACAAACAGAATCTCTCTCTCTGTGCTGAACTTCCTGGAGCTGAGTGAGGGTTGATACAAGTACCCCTGTTCCCACCACCATTGCAACTGTGCTGGGTCAGATCTGAAGCAAACACAGCACTGGGTTTTGCCCAAGACCCATGGTGACCATTCCTGGCAACCACCTATGTTTACTCAAGGCCCTAGGGCTTTATAATTAACAAGTGGCAAATGCAGCCAGGCTTATGTCCTTCCCTTCCGGGTGGCAAGTTCTTCACCCAATCCTGGGAGGGTCCAGAGATGCTATCCAGGAACCAAGGGCTGGGGTTGGGACCTTAGGAGTCTACCTGGTGCTCTATTCTACTGAAGCTGATGTGGTACCCAAGTTGCAAGACCAAATATTTTTTACCCTTTCCTCCACTTTTCTCAAACCGAGGAGTCTTTTCCTGTGGCCATCACCACCCCAGGCTGTGGCAAGTACTGCCTGGCTACCACTAATGGTTAACAGCCAAGGACTCTTCTGTCAGCCTGTGGTGAATGCTTCCAGGTCTGGATCTCTCCCTTAAGGGCACTGGCTCCCCTCTGGTCCAGGGAAGGTCCAGAAATACCATCCAGGAGCAAAGGCCTGGTAGCAGGAACTCTAGGAGCCTGCTTGGTGCTCTACCCCAATGTGACTGAGCTGGTGCCCAAGCTGCAAGACAAAGTCCCTTTACTCTTCCCTCTCCTTTCCTCAAGCAGAGTCTCTCCTTGTAGCCACCACAGCTGGGAATGTGCTGGGTCACACCTGAAGCCAGCATGTCTCAGAGTCTCACCCATGGCCCACAGTGAGTACTGCCTGGCTACCACTGCTGATTATTCAGGACCCAAGGCCTCTTTAGTCAGCAGGTGATAAATCCTGCTAGTACAGTGTCTTTCCCTTCTAGGCAGCAGGTTACCTTCTGGCCCAGAGTGTGTCTAGAGATGTCATCTGGTAGCTGAGACCTGGAATGGAAGCGTCAACACTCTGCCCGGTGCCCTATCCTACTTTGACTGAACTAGTATCAAAGTTGCAAGACAAAGTCCTCTTTACTCTCCCCTCTCCTATCCTTAAGCAGAAGGAAGGGGTCTCTCCTGGAGCTGTAAGCAGCACTGCCTAAGGTTGGGGAAGGGGTGATGCAAGCACTCCCTTGGCTGCCTTTGCCAGTGTCTCACTGCCTGTGAGCCCTGCACAGCACTGTTGCTTGCCCGGGAATTGCAATCCTTGTGGCGTAGACTGCCTTTCGTTTATTTAGGACTCCAGAGAACTTCAGACTGTGGTGGTGGAGCCTGCTGGAACTCAGGTTCTTACCACTGGGATGGAGGATTCGCCCTGGCTAGGGCTGTTCTAAATGCTCGCTCTGTGAGCACTGGCTGAATTCTGCCCTGTGTTGCTTTCTTCTGTGACAGGGCAGCACTGAGTTCTGATGCAAAGTCCCACAATCACTGCACTCTCCCTCCCCCATGCACACAGATTCTCTGTCCACACCATGTGGTTGCTGCTGGTGGATGGGTGGTGCAGACAATTCAAGACTGTCTTTTCTACCCTCTTCAGTGCCTCCTTCCTTAATATGTTAAAATCAGGTACTGTGATCACTCGCCTGATTTTTGGTTCCTATAAAGGTGTTTTTGTGTGGATAGTTGTTCAATTTTGTCTTACTGTTGTGCGTATAACTGGTGGAGTCTTCTTTTTGACCATCTTCCTATGCTTCCCCCTGAAGTACATGACGTTATGGTAACCATCATCATATATGGTGCACACAAGTGCTTTTACATTTTCCTTTTATGGTTTTCAGAGAGAGTCATAACTTGCAAATATAATTTTAAATTGTTTTTAAAAATTTGTGGTTGAGTAGAATTAGTCCTAAAATAATAAACACCCATCAATACAATTTTCTTTCTTTTTTTAACTCTTAAGGTAATTTGCTGGAAGGAGAATGGTCTAAATTCTTATTCAGTGTTTTTGGTTTGTCTGTGGAACACCTACATTAGGATCCCTTGGAAGCTTATTAAAATGAAGGTTCTTGGGTCCCACCTTCCATCATCTTGAATCAAAATCTGAGGGGAAACCTAGGAACTCGCTTTTTAAATAAGCTCTCCAGGTAATTTCTATGCACTTTAAGAACTATAGATCATACAACTTCTACATGATGTATAGTAACTGGATCTAGTTCTGGTTTTGACAAATGAGTTGCTGTCATTTCATTTTATTTTATTTATTTATTTATGTTTTATCATACTTTATGTTCTAGGGTACATGTGCACAATGTGCAGGTTTGTTACATATGTATACATGTGCCATGTTGGTGTGCTGCACCCGTTAACTCATCATTTACATTAGGTATATCTCCTAATGCTATCCCTCCCTGCTTCTCCCACCCCACAGCAGGCCTCGGTGTGTGATGTTCCCTTTCCTGTGTCCAAGTGTTCTCATTGTTCAATTCCCAGCTATGAGTGAGAACATGCGGTGTTTGGTTTTCTGTTCTTGCGATAGTTTGCTGAGAATGATGGTTTCCAGCTGCATCCATGTCCCTACAAAGGACATGAACTCATCCTTGCACCTCAACTCCCAATCTATAAATGTTTGATGTTTACTTTTACTTTACGTGGTACTCTGAACATTTATGGAGCATCTCACAACCCAAAACTTTCCACAAGTGCCAACTGTGCAATAACTAGTATCACATCCTTGGGAAAATAAAAATCTCTCTGGGTTGTTTTCTTCATTTGCACAATAAGCAAGGTTAGACTAGGATTTATCTATAAGGTCTTTTCCAAATGAAACACACTAGAACTCTGTGAAAAAGTTGTTTACAAATGACCAATTACTAATGTTTTCCTTCCCAGCAGCACAATTCATAATAAAGCTGCATTAAGAGTACATGAAATTACAGCGCCTAAACAGGAGGTCAGTTCAAAGCATTGTGTGATGCTTGAGCTCTAATAAAACTAACAAATGCTTGAAACGGTACTATATACCAATGGTTTGCAAAGTTATTTGCACATTAAAATCACCTGGGGATCTTTTAACTACTCCAGTGCCCAGGCCACACCCCAATTAGAGGTGCATCTCAGGCACAGTAATGATGAAGTTTTCCAGGTGATACCAATATGCAGCTAAGTTTTAGAACCACTACTATATATTGCTGTCAAAATTTAACATTACTAGACTTTTTCAACTACGTGTATTTAATATTAAGTACCTTAATGAAAGTACTTATTACTTTTAAAATCTGTATTTTAACTGTAGTAAGAAAAATCTGCATTTAATGTTACCTTTAAAATTTATATTGAATAGCTCTACCTCTCTCAATATTATTTGTTACCTAGCTGGTCTCCTTGCTTTCACCTTTGTCTCCTGCATTTGTGGAATACAGGCTTAACTTCTGTTCAGATATTCAAAATAGTAGTGCCTTAAAGAGAATAGAAGTTTATTTTTTGTCTCATGTAACAGCCAAAACTGTGGTAAGCAGTGTACAAAGCTGGTATGGCAGCTCCACAATGACAGGGACCTCGGCTCCTAATAGCTGGTTGCTCTGCCATCCCTAGGGTGTTGCTCTTCTCTGCATGATCCACAATGTCTCATGATTTTGCTCACTTTATAGCTAGCAGGAAGTGGGGGGCGGATGGAAATAAAGCATTCCCTCTTAACCTTTGAGGGAAAGGTTCCAAAACTATACATATCACATATGCTCACTCCCATTGGTCAGGACTTGGTCATACGGCCTACTTAGCTACAAAGGAAGCAGAGAAAGGTATTCTTTTTCTAGGTAGCTTTGTTCCCAGATAAATATTGGGAGATCTAGAAGAAGAGAACAGGTATTAGGGTACATCTATTATAGCAGTCTCTGCCAACCTCCTTAAAATCTGTTCTCCTTCCAGCAGACAGTGATCATTCTAAAACAGGAATTGAATCATGGCATATACTAGCCACAAATCTTTCAATGGCTTCCCAGTGCTTTAAAGATACAAACTTAAGGGCGCGGTGGCTCAAGCCTGTAATCCCAGCACTTTGGGAGGCCGAGACGGGAGGATCACGAGGTCAGGAGATCGAGACCATCCTGGCGAACACGGTGAAACCCCGTCTCTACTAAAAAAATACAAAAAAACTAGCCGGGCGAGGTGGCGGGCGCCTGTAATCCCAGCCACTTGGGAGGCTGAGGCAGGAGAATGGCGTGAACCCGGGAGGCGGAGCTTGCAGTGAGCTGAGATCCGGCCACTGCACTCCAGCCTGGGCGACAGAGCGAGACTCCGTCTCAAAAAAAAAAAAAAAAAAAAAATACAAACTTAAACTTGCCATGGCCTATAAGACGGTATAGTCTGTAAAAGCCCTTGTCTATCTGCTTGTCTCATCTGGTATCTCACTTTCTGCACTCCAGCCATATCAGTCCTTATTCAATTCTCAAACATATCTTTTGCTGCATGTCCTTTATACCTCAAGTTCACTTCCTCAGGAAAAACTTTCCTAGTGCCCCCTACTTTGTTAAAAAGCTCTAATACAAATCACATGTTTCCATTGACACATTTGTCTCACTTATTTGTGCAATTATTTGGATGTGTTTCTCCTCCATGAGACTTTCAAGTTCCATGAGAATAGGTGCCTTGTTTATTTTTGCTTGTATTGTATTGTGTTCAGTGCTAGGCATGGAGTGGACACTCAAAGATTTCAATATAAGCTGCAATAATTTAGCTCATTATTTCATGAGCCCCATGGCATAGAATTTATCGTGTAGTGATCTAATATACTAATAGAAATTGTATTATTATTTAAACATTTTACTTTTTCTATTCTCTAGATGCAGGGATCTTACCATGTTGCCCAGGCTGGTCTCGAACTTCTAAGCTCAAGCAATCCACTCATCTTGGCCTCCCAAAGTGCTGGGAATACAGGCGTGAGCCACCATGCCCAGCCTCAAACATTTTACTTTTTGCTCGAATTAGAATTTAAAGAAATAGACTTTGGAATATAATCTTGACCTTACCATTAAATTGTCTTTACTAATTTACATTAAGTCATTTAGTCTTTTTCTCTTTCAGTTCCCCATCTACAAAACAGATATTAAAACCTTGTTAGGGGCAACTTCTAGATCTGAAGCTACTAGAAGTCAGGTACAATAACCTTAGAATAACATTAGAGGTACTTGAGTTCTTTTAGGGATATTGCTTGATTTTCAAAAATATGCATATATTTTTTCGAAAAACTAATATAGTTCAGATTTGTTTGACAACAGTCTTTAAACCCATATGGAAGAATCATCTTGGCTCATTTACTAAGTATATATTTTGGCCAAAAATATGAAGGAAACACATCAAATTCATTCAAAATGAGACAGAAGACCAAAAAGTTATTGCATTTTAACTTCTTTAATAATTCACTCAAAACTGTAACATGAGAGGAATCCACTATTTTAATTAACATTTATACAGAATTATAAAGAATAAAAGACTGAACACATTTATGAACAAACTGCAGTATGTCTTTAGGTTCATAGGCTGCCCAACACATTTAAAGCATATAGCAAATGAAGTCACAGAACTATAGGGCTACAAGGAAATCCCACAAGTTTATAGCTTAACTGGAATCAGATTTATCTTGATACAGAATAATCTATAAACTTATTTAGTGGTCATTTTGTCTCATCTAACAAATCACACAGATGTCAACCACAGGGCCTTGCAAATGCAGAGTGGCCATTTACCTTTAAAATGAAGTATTATAGACAACCAGAATAAAATATTTACTATTTTCCATTTTCAATATGAGCATTTGGAATTTCACTATTTAAACTCGCATTACATATACTGAAACTACAAATGAATACAGCAAGAATATAGACATACTGCAGCCTTTGACTTTGACATCAACACGCTGGTTAAAATACTGAGAAATTCGAACCACACAAAGTCACAAAATGAAGTGGAAAAACCTTAAGACAATTTAATTTAGCATGCTTTATTTTGCAGCTGAGCAAGCTAAGGACCAGGGGCAACTAGACCCTAATAATGTGTACTTTTGAAAATGATACAAACTACCTTGGTTGTGAGAAGTGCAGGTTGACCACTTTAGGAGGATAGTCTTCAAACTGACAATTCAAAATTTCCCATTACATGTGAATAAAATTGGAAGGATGTTAAATCTCCATGGAAAGTTACTCTTGTAAGTTAGGATGCCTTATACTGAGGCTTTAGAATGAAAGTACACTTCACAGATGGAATAGTGAACATAAATTATTACAAGTCAAGATAATAGTCATATTAGTAAGGTAAGCAAGGTAAATTTTCTTATACACAAAAATTATTTTGATGACCTTTTTCAATAATGAATCTAAAATGAAGTGTTTTAGCTCCCTAAACACAAGACGAACATAAAACTGCTTAATAACTTTAGAGCTCATGTAATATTCTTGCTGAAAACAGTTACTGAAATTACCAGCAAAATGACAGAATATCTTTAAAGCAGTACACTTGTATAATCTGTAATAATTCCTTCGCTAACTTTTAAGAAGTATTCTCTGGACTATAAATTTTGTGCAAATAGACTTCCACTTTATTATTACCCAAATTACAGATATCCAAGATACCGACAATATGCACTCTATCCAGTTCAGTTGCCGCTTTTATAATATCACCTAAAAGTAAAAAGCAGATGGTAAGTACTGTAAAGTAGTTAAATATTTACTTGACTTTAGTATCACATAAGCTGTTAATTTTTTCTTATAATATTAACACCGTGCTTCATCCTCTCCCTCTTCCCTCCAATTTATTACATGCATTTACCAAAATTATATGGCAACTTCTGCAGATAAAGGTGAACACATCAAACAGATATACCAACAATGTCAAGGCATGAACTGGTATTCAAAAGCCATATTTAGTTTTTGGGTTTTTGTTTTGTTCTTGGTGAAGCAAAATAAATCCACATATCTTCAAGGTTATTTATAAGGTTCCAAATAAATAGCTTATTGGTATACTTCAAATAAATGCAAAGATAAAGTTTTCTATTTTGAAATTCAATTATAAATATTTTTGTAAATCTATAAGCCATAAAGCAAAACTGTATTTACATTATATATGTTTTAATTGTGTAAATATATGTGTAACTGATGCATCTTTTAAAGTGTATTTCCTTTAAAATGGCTTTATTAATTAAAACTTAGCTTTGGATACCCTTGAGAAACTCTATGAAAAATGGATCAGGTCTCCAGTAAGACAATTCGCTTCTCAGAAAAAAAAAATAGATCAGGTGAGTGACATGGCAGAGTAACGAGTTCCAGGGCTCTGTCCTTCTGTAAAGCATCTTATAAGCTGACAAAAACTCTTAGAATCAATTTTTGCAGAACTCTAGAATCTAGACAAAAATTTAGAGCAACTAGGGAAAAGTTAATAAAGAAAGAAACTGCTACATGGTGGGTAGAGGGTGCTGTGGTGTTTTAAATTGCCTGCCTACCACTCCTCACTCCGCAGATAAGGGGCAGCCATGAAGATGGCTGCTTGCACTTCTGTTGCAGGTTGCTAGTACCAAAGAGGGCAATGAAGACCTTATTCTCCAAGATGTGGTCATGTGTTCTCATCTTTACAGTAGCTCCCTCAAGGACAGATGCAAGGGTTTACTTTTGTTTTACCCAGTTTGGAGCATTCCCACAGCTGGGATGGCTTTTCTGGTGGTGACATTGCTGAACACATTTAAAGACAAAAATACTAGCCAGTGCAGCTGGGCAGGTTATAAAGTTGGTACAAGCAATAAGCAAACCAAAAAATTCTGGGCAGGAAGAAGCTGAGAAACAATATATATGGTAGAATGTGGGCTTTAAAAGCTCCTGTGTACAATGGAAAATCAAGAAGGCCACATGCATACCCAGGGTAGACATGTGGTCAAAAAAAAAGGCCGAGAATACTCATCATTCATCTGTGGCTGACCTTCATGCTCTGAGCGAGCAGGAAGTGAAGGCTAAGGCAGAATTGTAAATGGCCTGGCTAAATGTCAAAGGAGTGCCACCACTCCGGGTCAATCTGCAAAAACTGGGAGAACATATTTTTTCTTTTTCATTTCTTGGCTCCAGGTGTTTAAGAAAACTGTCAAAACACTAGCTGACTACCACTAAGATAATGCATCACAGACTTTAGTGGCTACACATAAAAATACTTTATTTTCAATACAAGAAAATGAAAACATTTGGAGGTTAAGTAACAAGCAAAGTCACATGGTGATTCTTATCCAGACAAGCTGGCATGAAGGTATATGCTTTCAACCTTTTATGCTAGAGCTACATCTCTAAAAAACTGTGCTAAAATATAGTAGTAGATCCAGGTTTTGTGAGAACCCAAGGGTATACTATTTGGGGGCACTTTTTAATGAAAAAATACAAGATATGTAAGAATGCCAAATGGGTTATATAAGGGATTTGTGCAAATTTAGGCTACATTAGCATCACAGTAAATTCATCTCTGCTAGACTTATCAAATATCTAATTAATGATTTAAAATTGTGTCAGTTTACTTAATCATAATGATTACAACTGATAGTACTATATAATTTTCTTTTGCCTTGAATGGGGTGGACTTTAATCCAGATGCTTTGGAAAGATTTCAAGATCTTGAGATCTGATGCTAACAGTAACAACCTAAACCTTGATCATTCTAACTGTTACCATATTTTGACTTTTATGAACAATGACTTACTCCTATCCACAACATGAAATATAAATAAGTCTTCTGTTCAGGTAATTCTGCCTAGTTGTGTATGACAACTTCTAGTTGTGAATGACAACTTCTCTATGCCTCAACTTGCTTATCTAGTACCTACATCATAGGGTGTTTTGAGGATTAAATACACATAAAGCATTTAGAATGGTAGTTGACACATAGCAAGCATTCAATTAAATATTAGCAGTGATTATTTTTACTTAAGGAAACCTATTATGAAATTTGGATAGTATTTATATCATAAAAATTCTTTAAAAAGGTCTATAGATTTTACCTATAAAACGAGCTTCTCTTCAGTTCATTTTAAATTGCTAGAATTACAAAAACTGTACATTTTAGGAACTTTACAAATGCATAAGGTAAGTGTGACAAAGGTAACACTATGTGTTCTCCACTCCATTTCCTCTCTTTGGTCACAGGAAAAAACACGGCTTCCCTTATAGCTAGGCTGGGATCATGTAACTTAGTTCTTGCAAATGAGAATGCAAGTAGAAGTAATGTGTCAATTCTGGCCCAGTGTAATTAAAAGCCTTCATCTTTTTCTTCTTCTGCCCTGACAACCCTAGAAGCCATTTCTTCCTGCTTGGGCAGCAACAAGATGGAAGCAGACTGGATTCCTGAATTGCTGCTGGGAAGAGAGCTGATGACTGATTGCATCAGACTTGAGTAAGAAATAAACTTCTTGAGTTAAAGTCCCTGTGACTTTAGAGTTGCTTTGTAATGAGCATAGTCCAATAGATATTGTAATACAGTGTGGTATTCCTGTCTCTGAAACTAATAAGGGAAACCTTGATTACCTAGAGAATAATAAAATTGTTTTCTTTGATGTGTTAAAACACTTCCATATTATGCTGTACTTCTAAAATGATATCCTTGGACTTCAAAGTTAGAGATGACACCAAGTAGGATATCATATCAGTAATCAGTATTCAATAAATGACTTGGGATAAATGGCTATTTGGAAAAAAAAAATATGAAGCTGGATCCCTATCTCATTTATTTATTTATTTATTTATTTATTTGAGATGGAGTCATGCTCTGTTGCCAGGCTGGAGTGCAGTGGTGAGATCTCGGCTCACTGCAACCTCCACCTCCTGGGTTCAAGCGATTCTCCTGCCTCAGCCTCCCGAGTAGCTGGGACTACAGGCATGCACCCCCACGCCTGGCTAATTTTTGTATTTTTAGTAGAGATGGGGTTTCACCATGTTGGCCAGGATGGTCTTGATCTCTTGACCTTGTGATCCGCCCAACTCGGCCTCCCAAAGTGCTGGGACTACAGTCGTGAGCCATCGCACCTGGCCAAGGATCCCTATCTCATTCTTTACACAAAAATAAATTCCAAATGGATTAAAAGTTTAAATTGTAAAGATGAAGCCATATAAACACCCCCCAAATTGAATTCAGAAATGGGCAAAGCATTTAAATAGATATTTCTCCAAAGAAGACAAACGAATGACCAATAAGTACATGAAAAGATGCTTAACACATCATTAGTAATTAGGGAAAAACAAATCAAAACCACAATGAGATACCATTTCACATCCATTAGGATCACTGTTGTCAAAACAACAACAACAACAAAACAAAACAAAACAAGTGCTGGTGAAGATGTGGAGAAATTAGAATCCTCATGCATTGCTGATGGGAATGTAAAATAGTGCAGCTGCTATGGGAAAGCTTGGCAGTTCCTCAAAAAGTTAAACATAGAATAACTGTTTAATCCAGCAATTCCTCTACTGGGTATGTATCCAAAGGAAATGAAATCAAGTTGAGGGATTGGAGGCAGAGAAGGAGGGTGGAATAGAAGACTCCACCAATTGTCCCCTACTCCTCCCCTGGCAAGGACATTAATTGTAACAATTATCTACACACACAAACAAGCACCTTCATGTGAATCAAAAATCAGGTGAGCACTCACAGTACCTGGTTTTAACTTCATATCACTGAAAGAGGCACTTAAGAGATAGAAAAAACACTCCTGAATCACTAATACCTACAGCAGAAAGCAAAACTGGACCAAAATCAGCTGATGCCTGCTCATGGATGGAGCACTGAAACCAGCTCTAGCCAGAGGGGAATCACTAATCCCAGCGGTCCACAAGCCTCCCCACCACGGCCTAAAGTATTCTGAGGTCCTAAATAAACCGGGAAGGCAGTTTAGGCTATAAGGACTGCAGCTACTAGGAGAGTCCTAGTGCTGAACTGGGCTCAGAGATAGTGTACCAGGGGTGGGATGTGTGTGTGTGTGTGCGCTGGGGGGCGGAGAAGGGAGACGCAACCTACTGAGACATCAGCCAGGGTGGCTAAGGAAGTGCTGGCATCACCCCTCCCTTAGCCCCAGGCTGCACAGCTCATGGCTCCAAAAGAGGCCCCTTCCTTCTGCTTGAGGAGAAGAGAGGGAAGAAATGGGCAAAGCATTTGACAGATATTTCTCCAAAGAAGACACAGCAAGATAGGGCACAGCAGGATAGGGCACCAGTAAGAGTAGTAAGAGTCATGAGACCTCGTTTCGGGCCTTAGCTCCCAGATATTATTTCTAGACACACTCTAGGCTAGGAGGGAACCCAGTGGCTTGAAGGAAAGGATCCAATCTTGGCAGTATTCATCACATGCTAACTGAAGAGCCCTTGGGCCCTGAATAACCTGCAGTGATACCTCAGGTATTATGTCAGGGATCTTGGGTGAGACTCTGAGACCGGCTGGTTTCAGGTGAGACTCAGCACATTCTCAGTTGTGGTGGCTTTGGGGTGAGACTCCATTTACTTGCGAAAAGTGGAGGGAAAAGTAAAGGGGACTTTGTCTTGCATGTTAGATACCAGCGCGGCCACAGGGAGGTAGAGCAACAAGTGGGCACTTGGGGTTCCTGATTCCAGGACTTTACTCTTAGATGGTACTTTTGGACCTGCCCTGGGCCAGAGGGGAGCCCACTGCCCTGAAGGGTGAGTCCCAGGCCAGGCAGCAGTCACCGCAAGCTGACTGAAGAGCCTATAGGTCTTAAGCAAACATTGGTGGAGGTCTGGCAGTGCTCCCCATAGGCCTGTGGTGGTGATAGCCATGGATGAGATACCTCCTGCCTTTGGAAAGAGAAGCGAAGAGTGGGAAGGACTGTGTCTTGTTTGAAAGTCAGCTGAGCTACAGTACAATACAATACCATGTAGACGTCTAAGATTTTTGACTCTAGTCACTGGCTCCTGGATGTCACCTCTGGACCTGCTTGTGAACTAGAGGAACTAGCTGCACTAAAGGGATTGTCACAGGCCTGTCTGGCTTTGCCACCACCTGACTATAGAGCCCTAGGGCATAAGGCAAACATAGGTGGTAGCCACGGAGTGGTTACAGCGGGCCTTGGGCCAGACCCAGAGTGGTGCTGGCTTCAGGTCTGACCCAGTGCAGTCATAGTGGTGGTGGCTACAGGGTAGCTTGTGTCACTCCAGTCCCAGCTTCAAGTGGCTCAGAAAAGAGAGAGACTATCTTTGGGAGAAAGTCAGGAAGAAAACAAGAGTTTCTGCCTGGTAGTTCAGATAATTCTCCTGGATCTTGTCCAAGACCATCACTCAGCCATAGCCATAAAAAGGAATGAAAAACAGGCAAATTTCTAGAGACAGAAAGTGGAATAGCTGTTACCCAGGGATCAGGAGAGGGGAGAATGAGGAGTTACTGTTTAATGGGTGCAGAGTTTCTGTTTGGGATGATTAAAACGTTTTGGAAATGAATAGTGGTGATGGTTGCACAACATTGTAAATGTACTTAGTGTCATTGAATAATAAATATAAAATGGTTAAAATAGTAAATTTTGATCTGTATGCTTTATCACAATAAAAATGTATCAGTATATATGGGTGAAGCTCTAAAAGTGCTGGAAAAAGACAGTGAATTTAAAAAACGTAGTCTTGACCAGAGTGATGCCTGAGTATGACATAAAACCAGCAGCCACAAGATAAAAAATCTAGTGTATTTGAGTACATATGAGTAAAATTAGTTAAACAACCAAAACATCCCATTGAAACAATGTCAAACTGGGTAAAAGTCTTTGTGACACACGATAAAAGGTTAATTTCTTTAATATGCAAAGAGAAGTTACAAATTATTAAGGAAAAATAGAGACAAATGAAAGGTAAAATTAGCATAGAAAGTATATAGAAAGAAAAAATATAAATGGCCAACAAATGTATTAAGATTTTAAAGCTCAGAAATAATTGATAAATGCAAATCAAAATAATAATATATATTTTTGCCTATCTATCTGCCATAGATTAGTAAGACCAATATCTAGTTTTTACAAGAGCATTAGTAAAGTGGCACTCTTGCTTTTGGTTCTAGTGTAAATTAGTATAACCACTTTAGAGAACCATTTGACAGTATCTACCAAAATTACATATCTCTTGTATAAGTATGCCCTGTGGAATACTATTTAGCCATAAAAAGAATGAAATTATGTCTTTTTTAGGAACATGGGTGGAACATTATCTTAAGTGAAACAAGTGTAAAGATTTTATTGACACACACACATACACATAATGGATATTCATGCAGTACTGTTTGTTAATAGCAAAAACATTTGGAAACAATCTAAATGTCTACCAGTAGGAGACTGGTCAAATAAATTTTGGCACATCCACACAGTGGAATACTTTGTGGTTATTGAAAAGAACGAGGTAGCTTTCTATATACTAATATGAAATATGTCAAAGATATACTGTCAAAGGGAAAAAGCTGGCTATAGAACCATA
The DNA here is from genome assembly GCF_000951035.1 of Colobus angolensis palliatus. NCBI lineage: Eukaryota > Metazoa > Chordata > Mammalia > Primates > Cercopithecidae > Colobus > Colobus angolensis. The sequence continues at coordinate 258,425 of NW_012118177.1, read as the reverse complement.
TGTTTACTAATTCCATTTTTGCATATTTATTTGAGAAAGAGAGCAATAGAATACATACTTTCATATGCAAAAATCATTTCTTAAAGAGTTCAAATAATACTGGTTATCTCCTGAGAATAGGTGAGTGAGTTGGTGGAAAGGGCTGGACCTGGGAAGGCAAGGAGGGGAGCTTTCATTTTTACCTGGTAGCTTTCTGTACTATTTGAATTTTTAAATTATTAATGTGTATAGCTTTTGTAATAAAAAAGAAACTACCTTATAAAGAATGTTTGAAAGATGACACTAGTATTATACCATGAGACACTGCATCATATCATTTTGTAACTATTTTTATCTTTCAGTATAGAATAATGAAAGGAAAGAAAATGTTTGGAATTGGATCAGGTTTCAAAATCTAGCTTACTCATGCTAGTGAATCTCTCTGATTTTCAGTCCAGTTATCTATAAATAGGGGATAATAAGGTTCACCTTGTGAGATTCTTATTAGAATTAGTTGTACCATATAAAATGCCCAGGCACAGTGCTTGGTACAGAATTTAATGGACACTATTATTATTATTATTATACATATTATTAATGCTATGTCATGAAAAACATGGTATTCCTCTCAAAATGAACCACTTCGTTTGTGATTACCAATTAATTTTTCTTCCCTAGTGATTCTTGTCCTTCACATCTCAAATATTACCTGCATTAGCAGAAGGGTACCAGGTATTTTTCATATAACCATGTTAGTGACTACTGGAAGAACACTGGCACTAGCACCAAGCAGTTAGCTGAGAATGCTGAACTGGCATTTTATATCAATAATAGTGTAGACATATAGCAGAAGACATGTGACATAAGACATGAAACATGAGCATACATGAGTGCACAAATATTTAAGCTGCATGTTAGGGCACTAATTAAGAAATGTGAAGTTACTGAAAGTCTAAGGAGCTCCAATGTAGAAAGTAATACTGCAAGTGTACATCATCTCTAAAATGGACTGTGGGAAAAATTAAAAAAAAAATCAGCTCTTATAAAATTAGGTACCCAAGTTCAATTTGTAGCAACTGTTACTGCCTCAAATTACTTTGTCATCAGGCACAGCTCATAAGACTTGTTCAAAAACAACATACACTCAAGAGTTTCATCAGCTTAGAAAGACCCGCCAGAAAATCCCAAGATTATAAGGCCTTTCTTAAAAGCCATTTTAAATGTAATATCCCGATAAGCTCAATGAAAACTGCTAGAAACTTTACCACATGCTTAGGAATTAGAAATAACAGAAAAACATGAATGGGGTAATTATAACTGGACAGATAATTTTATAGGTACATAGAAACAATTTAGAGTTCAGTATATTATGCAGCAACCTAAACAATTACCTGGTTGAAGAGTTTCACTATTGGGAATACATGTGCTCCTAGCAGTTCTCAAGAAATTTATTGCATAGCACTGGAATAACTACACATTTATAAGAGAGAACAATTTTATTGTATTATACTACAGAGGTATTGTAATTTCAGGCAATTACAAGGTGAAAGGACAAATCGTGTCGCCTGAGAAAAAGGAAGAGTAGAATTTGTGCTGTTCCATGTGCATACTACTTATGTCTGATGAAATAATTATACTTGGAATTGTATTATAAGATAATATTCTTAATGCTTGCCTAGAGTAGAAATAGCTATTCAATTTATTTAAAAGACATTCTCATTTATGAGTCTTGGGGAACATTTACCAAATAACCCTTTAATTAAAACTACATTAAATTTTAAGGCTAGAACTGTTTACATAATAAAATCTTAAGGTTAGGGCTGTTTATAATTTTTTTTTTTTTTCTGAATGAAAAGAACACTGAGATTGTTTTACCTGCAACCGCTCTTGGACCTGGCAATCGGTCATTTCCAGTTGTGTCCTGTGGATATGCACAGCTGTAATTCATGGAGGTCAACAGTGTGTCTATTTGAGATGTTCGAATATCCTCTGGACAATACATGGGTAGGAATGCAACATCGATTGCTATCTCATGGTTCAGACCTGTTAAAGAAAATTCATATGTTATTAAAAGTTCAGTGGGTTAGCATGTGGTACTGATGCCAAGTTTGCTGGTTTGATCCCAAATGTTCCAGAGAGCTTTAGATCTGAAAAAAAAAAGTGTTTGAAAACTGGAGACTAAACTCTTATTATTGCAATTTATGAATACATGGTATTTGTTGAAAGAGTAGACACTCCAGTGCAACCTTTCACCACTGCTGGAAATAACAGTTCAAAAGGTTTCCCCTACTGATGGAAGATTGGAATCTACTATCCAGAGGACAGCACGGTCACATAAATGACATATAGAGTGTTTCCTTGGTCATTTAGGACAGGTGCTATTCCGGGGCAGGGGAATTTGGAGATGACTATTGGTTCCCTTATTGCCATTTGGACTCAAGGATATCTGACTAATGCAAGGTCAGGGATGACGTAGTAGCTACATCTCATCTGTCCTCAAATATACAAGACATGGTTCACACACTCACCATTAGGGCCATGAAAGGTTGTGCTAGGAAAAGGGCTAAGGTGTTCCTATTTCTCCACATCCTCTCCAGCACCTGTTGTTTCCTGACTTTTTGTTCAACCATTATGGAAAACAGTATGGCGATTCCTCAAGGATCTAGATCTAGATGTACCATGTGACCCAGCCATCCCACTACTGGGTATATACCCAAAGGATTATAAATCATGCTGCTATAAAGACACATGCACACGTATGTTTATTGCGGCACTATTCACAATAGCAAAGTCTTGGAATCAACCCAAATGTCCATCTGTGACAGACTGGATTAAGAAAATGTGGCACATATACACCATGGAATATTATGCAGCCATAAAAAAGGATGAGTTTGCGTCCTTTGTAGGGACATGGATGCAGCTGGAAACCATCATTCTTAGCAAACTATCACAAGAACAGAAAACCAAACACCGCATGTTCTCACTCATAGGTGGGAACTGAACAATGAGATCACTTGGACTCGGGAAGGGGAACATCACACATTGCGGCCTATCATGGGGGGGAGGGGAGAGGGGGGAGGGATTGCATTGGGAGTTATACCTGATATAAATGACGAATTGATGGGTGCTGACGATGGGTGCAGCACACCAACATGGCACAAGTATACATATGTAACAAACCTGCACGTTATGCACATGTACCCTAGAACTTAAAGTATAATAATTTAAAAAAAAAAGAAAAGAAAAGAAAAAGGGCTAAGGGGGAACAACTAAAGTGAATTCTGACCTTTGACTGTCATCTTTTTATGTGGGTCAATGTCAGTTGGGGTAGATAAAAAAGACTTCCTAGAGGAAGAAAAGAATTCTAGCTACGTACTAAAGGATGGGTAGCATTTAAATAAACAGAGAAGAGGGCATTTTAGGCATGGCAGGGAATAGCACAAGCCAAAGGTGTAGACCAGAGTAAAAGACCATCTTGGCTAGAGTAAGGGTAAACAATCACACAGAGCACAGCTTCGAAACTGTGAATTCCATTTAGTGACACAAATCAGAAATCTGAGAGTTATCCTCAACTCCTCCTTTTCGGTCTTTCCCAGATATTTAGTCAGCTAGATTATATGACCTTAATGTTTCTCTGATTCATCCCTTATAGTGATTCTTAAGTACTGAGTACAGGCAATGACGGGTAACCAAATCCTTCTCGTTAAGCTGCAAACCAATCCAGAAATGCAAGTTCTTTGCTTTTGATGGGGAGATGACATTAAATCTCATATATTTAACTTAACATACAGCTAAAGGCCACTTAGAGCTTTCTAAGGATTACTAAAATTTGATAGCCATAAATTGAAATAATCACGTTATCTAGAATTTTCCAAGAATTCTAATTCAGTATTATAAGGAGCATAGCCATGTTACAGCTCCTAGCAATGCTGCAAGACTCATATGAATGTGCACATGCTGGTATCTTATATCCTTGATTCTAAGACTAAATTTAACTCATATATATATATCATTAATTTTATTTTTTAATAAAAAGAAAACACTGCATTAAATGTACCGTTGACCATTTCAACTTGCAAACAAAAAAGGAAGGATGCCTTAAAACTGAGAAATTATCAGAATTTGGAAATCTTGATATTTTCAAGAAAGTAGACATATTAGTGTGTTATTGGTATTGTTTTGAGTTGCTTTCTAAATTATAAAATATTGGGAGTAGAGCTTCAGCATTATCAGTGGATTCTTTACTGAGCTGTTTGATTAAAGCTAGAGTTCTGGTCAGGCGTGATGGCTCATGCCTGTAATTCCAGCACTTTGGGAGGCCGAGGTGGGCGGATTGCTTGAGTCCAGGAGTTCAAGACCAGCCTGGGCAACATGGTGATACACCGTCTCTACCAAAAATACAATAATAATAATAATAAACTGGGTGTGGTGGTGTGCGCCTGTGGTCCCAGCTACTTGGGCAGAGGTTGCAGGGAGCCAAGATTGTACCACTGTACTCCAGCCTAGGCAACAGAGTGATACTCTGTTTCAAAAACAAACAAACAATCTACTAGAGTTCAAAGTACAGACGTTTAAGTCAATAGGCCTCAGGGCTTTTGTGCTTGCTGCCTTTGTGCCTAGAATGTTTTTTCCCCAGATAACCACATCTCTACCAGGTTTCTGAAATGTTCCTTACTCCAGGAGATCTCTGCTATTTAAAATTTAACCCTTTCCTACTACAACACTCTCCAGCAACTTTTTTCTTAGCACTTATCACCATCTCACTCTACTACAAGCTCTCATAGGGCAGGGTTTTTATCTGTTGTGTTCACTAATGTGACTTTAGCACTTACAAGAGTGCTAGGCACACAGTAGATGCCCAATAAATATTTCTTAAATTGAGTAAATAAATATACATGTGTGCATTTTACCTATAATTTTTCAATAATAGAATTTAAGACATTTGTGCAAGAGTATTCAAATATAAATTCATCCATATTCCCATTACCAATAAGTGAACACAAATACCCTGTACAAACCCCAAGAAAAATGGCTATGATGTAAGGAGAGCAGTTAAAATAATCTTTTCTAGATTTTTTTGTCAAAGTATTTTTTGGAAAAATTTGTCACGTGATTTGTTCTTTTCCTTTACTGTAAAATGCATTTAAAAGATAATTTTAAATTTTAATAACATTAATTGTGACATCAAGGTAATTTAATATACTACAGTTACACTGAAATAATAAGGCTTCACTCATCTTTATATTTTCTTTTATTAAAGCAGCCAAACAGACCAATATAATTTTTTCCCTCCTTGGTATTAGCCTGTGGGCTCAGGATCAATTATTTGTACCTCTAGGGTATGCCACTTTCCTTGCTGAAAGCCTATTTGAAAGATTAGCTGAGTAGCACTGGGTTCCCTCAATGTTGATTCCCTCACCAATTAATACTATTATTGGGGTTTATATCTTTTGACTTTTAAAAGACAAATAGGCAGCCTTCAGCAACTTGGAAAGGCTAGCTGGATTATGTTCCTAATTATCTAAGTCAAATGAAAATTGAGCAGATGACTTTTAAACTTTGACTCATCAGATTTCATGGGTAAACAAATTAGTATTAGTAGAGCCAAAGATACACTATAACACCTGTAAGTTCAATTAAAACTTTTGAAAGCTGTGTTCTTATATTTAAGGTGAGAAATAATTCTTAAAATTGAGAAAGACTGACTAACATATTTTACATTTTGTACTTGGGCTAAGGGCACTGAAAATCTAGTTTGTTACTTCATCTCAGTATATTCTATTTAAAGTGTGTGATCTTACATGGCAGGCAATGGGCTGAGGTTTTAATGGTTATAATCTATTGATTTGAGACAGGTGAGATGGCCCAGCAAGAATTTAAAGACAAGAACCAGTGCTTCTAGGATAGGTTTCTGACATTGCCATGGTACCAAGCTGGTGGTTGCTGAGAGCCATCAGAACTGTGGGAAAGAAGGAAGACTAATAATTCTACTCAAAGTTTTCAATAACAATTCACCCTTCCAGTCAGAGGTAATGACCAAGTAACAGGGTTGTAGTCCAAATAACATTTTTGGCTCCAAGAATAAGACACTTCAAAATTACGAGGTCTTCTATAGACTTGCAAGATATTGCAGAGGTATAATAAACCACTAGAAGATAGTATCACTGAATGAGACAATCTTCGTGCTTAGAGAACCTTAAACATCATACAGATTTATCTGCCTGGATTGGTTTAGGCAGTCTTAACTGAGACTTAACTAAGGAGTCTAGAACAGGGTAAATTATGACTGGGGGACGCAAATCCAGCCTGCCCCTGGTTTTGTACATTCCATGAACTAAGAATAGCTTTCACATTTTTAAATAGTTAAAAAAAAAAAACAAAAGAACAATAGTTTATGATACATGAAAATATGAAATTCAAATTTTAGGGTACATACAGTTTTTTTCAAACAACCATGTGCATTCATTTACATATTGTCAATGGTTGCTTTCACATTAATACAGCAGAGCTGAGTAGTTGCAAAAGAAATTGTATGGCCTGTAAAACCTCAAACATTGACTACTTGTCCCTTTACTGACCAAGTGTGCTGCCTTGTATAAGATACACTTAAAGTCATCTTTCAGTTTTAGGATTCTACCTTTTAACAAATAGCACAGTAATAACAGATTTATTCCTCTCTTCTGAGTTTATTGCTCATGTCCATGCTAAAATATATACAAACCATTTTTCTGGTCTTATAATACAACTTGGGTTCATACTTTCCTAAAAGATATGACAAATTCAGCACTTTCACATCCGATATTCAGCTCTCATTCTAAGTAGTGCTTGAAGTATAGATGTAGATAGTACTTGAATGAATGAAGATATGAATATAGATAGTACTAGATAGTACTAGAATATAGATATTGTCTATACTTCAAGTACTACTTAAAGCATAGTAGTTTTCAACCTTTAATCTACTCCTTTATACCTGATGGACAGGATGTGTTCTTGGCAGTGGCATTCTCTCTGTGGCAATAAGTCTCTCTTATGAATGGAGTAGACTGAATGGGCTGCTTCTCTAGTGTGTATCAGAATTCTAAGAAGTATGAGTAGGCCTCTTGCAGATGACTATGATAAGCTACCCCCTCCCAACAAGACTGTATGAGAATCACTGGATCCAGTACCATTTATCTCAGCTCTCTAAGTTTTATCCCTTTATTAAGTTAAACTATTAGAGCGTGAAGTACTTGGATTATATAATAATAAAGTGAAAATATATTCCTTTATAGAAATGCTTTATTAAGATATGACTAATGATTATACTGATTAGGTATATTAAAATGTTGATGCACGAAGCAACTATCTGAAGATCATTTACATACCTTTTTAAAAAAAAAACTACAGTTGAAGATAACCCATTTGTTATCCTGTGCTATTTATACAATAATTTCATAGTTAATTCAGACTTGAATTTTGTTTGAGAAAAAAAAAGCAGGGTTCATATATATAATTGTTTTCTCTGCAACAGATGATACGTTTAGAGAGTCAGGAGATCTGATTTCTAATCATGGTCTGGCTTTTACCTAGCCAAGGGTAAGACTAGAAGATATCCAAGGTTTATTTTGGCTTTAAAATTAAATATCTCATCAGAAAAAAGAAATAACTACTAAAAACAAACCCTTCTCCCTTCCTGCCAGAAAGCACAGAAAATTATTGCCAATGGTAGAAATTTGGTTATTTGCAAGTACCTAGTAATACCTACTTTTTGTGCTTCCTTTAAAATGTTCTGTTTTGTTTCATTCATAAATGGTTTATTTTCCACTGTCTTTTAACCATGTAAACCATCCTTGGAAAAATGTAGGATATAAAATTTGTATAGAAACAGCATACTTCTAACATGGATTAAAGCTAGTGGGAGGAATGATGAAATTTCCTTCTTCACATTTGATTCCTGCTTTTAGCTGACTCATAGCCAAAGCTACACAAGTTTATAATTACATGTAATACAGCTGAGAAGTCTTAGTCAAACTGTTTTAATAGAGCAGTAACATTTTAAAAGTGAGAAAAAAATTCAAGTTCTAGTTTCTAGATGAACTCATCATTTCCATGGTTACCTTTTTAAATTTTTAATTTTTGTGGGTATATAGGTGTATATATTTATGGGGTACATGAGATATTTTGATATAGGCATGCAATATGTGAAAATCACATCAGGGTAAATGGGGTATCCATCCCCTCAAACATTTATCCTTTGAGTTACAAATGATGCAATTATACTCTTTTAGTTATTTTTAAATGTACAATTAAATTATTATTGATCATAGTCACCTTACTGTGCTACCAAATTGTAGATCTTATGCATTCTTTTTAATTTTTGTGTCCATTAACCATGATTATTTTTGATGGATGGGAAATTTTGCTATAATTTTTGTTTCCTAGATACAAAACTAAAGTTGATGAACTAGTTGAAGAGACCAAGTAATGCAGTCTAGTGAAAAAGCATTGGAAACTTAGGTCTGTGATTTTCTAATGGAGTCAGTGAGAATTCAGACTTTTCATAGATTACATACATACTCACATGTCTGTACATATTTATATGTGAGGAGGTAGGGAAGAGGGGTTGGGAGAGAATAAAAGGGAAAAGAGAATCTTGATAAAGGTCAAGGCAATTCATCCAAGGACTGCAAATGTTAGCACCACGCTCTCACCAACTGAGCTAACCGGCCAAGATGTCCAGTACTACAAATGTAAAAATCCATGAACTACATTATTCAGTCATTAAGTTAATTTGCTTATAATTTTTTCCTCATTCCTTCATTTTAAGGTAATAAGACCTGGTACTAAGATCTTCCTGTGAAACACAAATGCATTGTTTTCCTTGACTCTGAGTCATTTTAGCTAAGATTTTGTTTTAGAATTTTTTTGTGTGTAATTTTTCATCTTTCAGAAACAAAAAAAATCTAAGTTTTAAAATGTTTTGACTTCTTTAAATTTCTGTAAGTTCCATAGCTATCTCTCAATTTTGAAAAACCTGGGTAAATCAGCTTATCTCCTCTTATCAGACAAGGAGTTTTTTCAGTAACTTTTTTCCAGTCAACTTTAGTTACTTGATTATTTTATTATCTTGAGGGTCTAAACAGACCTTTTTTTGGTAGGGCTTCTTTTGATTAGTATTCTTTCTTCTCTTTAACTTACACTTTACCCTTCAGTGGTTCCAATGAATGAAGAAGCAGAGAACATAGGCAAGAAAGTGGTGGCTAAGGGAGAACAGGAGCTGCCTTAGAAGTAGTCAGATAGTCAGGAATGAGGAAAATTCCCTTAGTTCTCCCATTCTTCTCTCCCCAGATACTTTCCAAGGACTTGCCAATGTTTAGAAGCACACAATTAGAGCTTCATTTATTCCATAATTAGTGCTCCATTCCTTTTGTTTGAGCCAAACAAGAACTTCCCTTGGGCTTAATGTTTTTGTGGGAAGGGCTTAAATTTTTAAAGCAAAATAGTAGGCATATTTAAAATATGTTAAATTAATGATATTCAAAAAGAACAGTGGACTTACCTAGTATGGTTACTTCAAAATGTCCAAGGCTTCGGGCACTCTTAAAATCATCAAGTTTTGGGGGCCTTCCTTCTGGTGGTACATATTTCGCAGGCTGAGAATTATACTGCTCACTAAGAAACTTTCTGTGTTCAAACATAAATTTCCGTGGAATACTTTCAGGATAAACATGGCTGTAGTGTAGGTGATCTATTAAGCCAAACTTTTTCTCCCTCCACAGCTGACTCTCCCACCTATCACTTATGGTTTTTCTGGCTTTCCCTTGCAGACTAGCATTTGTATTTGCTCGACCTGTTAAAGACACAATGAGATAGACACAATCGATCTATAAACTAATCAAATAAAGTCATTCACTGCAAAAAAAAAAAAAAAAACACACACACAGATTAATGAGGAAGAGTTTAAGTAACATTAAAAATCAAACAACCACCTACAAAATATAAAATGAATATACAAAAGAAAATTCTTATTAAAGTGAAGAACTAAATTCACTTTCAAAATAAATTTTTACTGTAAAATACTAAAGTGACATTGTTTCTCTGTTGTTGGAATTATGTAGATTTGTAGTTATCTTCTTTCTACTTTTTACAAATGTTCTAAATGCTCTTAAACATATGTTCTTTTTATATTCAGTGACAAATTCAAATTAAATCAAATTCATGATTAGAGATCACTCACTCTTGGTGGAAATTTGAGCCTAAAATAAAATTTTGTTAATCTCTGCTAAAAGTAACCTGAACAAATACAGTCTCATTCTTCAATACTTCTCTCCTTCAGAGGGGCCATTTAGGGGTTGGGCATGGTGGCTCATGCCTGTAATCTCAGCATTTTTGGAAGCTGAGGCAGGAGGATCACTTGAAGCCAGGAGTTCAAGATCAGCCTAGTTAACATAGAGAGACCTGTCTCTAAAAAAAAATTAAAACAAAACAAAAACCAAAAAACAAAGGGGCCATTTATTTATTATATATGATACTCCTTTCAGATATAAATTAAATATGGAAAACAAAAAGGGAATGAAATTGAGATGAAAGATCCCCTCAATTTTTGTTGTTCTCTATTATGAAATCAAATTATCATTTATGTATGATTAAAATCTAACAAATCAAGTCTCTAATGCAGAATATAATTTATCGCTTATTGATATAGTTAGGCTTTGTATTCCTACCCAAATCTCATCTTGAGTTGTAATCCCCAGGTGTTGAGGGAGACACCTAGTGAGAGGTGATTGGATCATGGGGGGTGGTTCTCCCATGCTGTTCTCATGATGAGATAGTTCTCACAAGATCTGATGGTTTTATAAGTGTTTGATCTTTCCTCCTGCACACACTCTCTCTCTTGCCTGCTGCCATATAAGACGTGCCTGGCATGATTGTAGGTTTCCCAGCCATGTGGAACTGTGAGCCAATTAAACCTCTTTTCTTTATAAATTACCCAGTCTCAGGCAGTCATTTATAGCAGTGTGAGAACAGACAATACACATATACATTATGACATTCGTTCAGCAAACAATTACAAAGCACCTATTATGTGCCAGACATTGTGTTAAGGAATTTGGTACAAGTAATATTTTGAATAAATAATGTACCACGGTAGAATCAGAAACACAGTAAAATCAGAAAAAAACTTAATTTTGGAACAACATTTCTGCTAGCTGAGACAGGCTGACAGCTTCAGAGTTTACCAAAGTTGCTGACTTGCTTTCTTGCCTATGTCCTGGTATTCTTATCCTAGCATAAAAAGCCTTGCTGAGGCAGAAGGTGGCTGCAATAGCAAGGTTTCAGTATGGTTAATATACTACTTCTGATTATCAGACTTTATTACATATTCCCAGAGTACTTGCTTGGTTTCTTAAGCCTAGTTGGAGACTTATTGAAAACTTATTACAAGGTAAAGTATTAGTTTGAGTTGTAAGGGAAAATGAAGAAGTTGAACACATACTTCTTACTCATCAGGAATTTAAAATATTGCAATACTACAAAAGAGTTTTTTGAACTAAAAATTCAGTTGATGAACACACAAATTCCTATAATAATGATTGATAACAAAAGGGCTAAAAGAGTTAGTCACACATGGAAAGATCAAAAGGAATAAATCAAAGCTGAGAAAAAGAGTTAGTAGGACTAAATTGATGATTGGGAAATGACTTCATCTTTTGTATCTTCTAGAAGTAAATCTCTTCTCAAACTAATAAAAGTACATAATCAGAACAATGATTAGTAGGTATTACAGTGATCTAACCCATATGAAACATTCCTGCTTGACTTATTTTAGAATACAGCGGCCGGGCGCAGTGGCTCAAGCCTGTAATCCCAGCACTTTGGGAGGCCGAGACGGGTGGATCACGAAGTCAGGAGATCGAGACCATCCTGACTATCACGGTGAAACCCCGTCTCTACTAAAAATACAAAAACTAGCCGGGCGAGGTGGCGGGCGCCTGTAGTCCCAGCTACTCGGGAGGCTGAGGCAGGAGAATGGCGTGAACCCGGGAGGCGGAGCTTGCAGTGAGCTGAGATCTGGCCACTGTACTCCAGTCTGGGTGACAGAGCGAGACTCCGCCTCAAAAAAAAAAAAAAAAAAAAAGAATACAGCATGCAAAAGAAAAAGTGATATGCTATTCTAATTTTTAAAAAGTAAGTACTTACATCTACCTTATAGAAAACAATTATATGATTGACCTGTTCGGAAGAAGTCAGAATATTTTCTATGCATATTTTCTTATTTGAGTGTTAATATTAAGGACTGCCAAGGTACAAATGTTTATATGAAAAATTCCTCTAAAGAAACATACTTTATTTTTTTATTTTAGTAACTGGGGACTACAATTACCTACCTCAATTATATCTTCATAATTAACTAATACAAATAGGTATGAAATCAATACAGGAGACACTGGCAGGTATTGGTTGTGAATAGTAACAAATAAAAGGTAATAAACAGGAAAGAGATAAAATATATCTAGAGGTCAGGTTTTTCTAAAAATAAGATGGAAAATCATGAACTAGTTTTTTTTGAATGTTAATAAAATTACTATATGAAACATGTTATATTTTAAACTTAATGCATAGGTAAAATATAGGTTAATTACTTAGCAAAATTATGTTTTTATATTTTACAATTATAATTTTTATTCTATTATTTCAGTTATCTATTTTACTCATTTCTGGTGAGATTGGTTCAATGTTTTAATGAGGAACATTTACATTTAAGTCATAAGGTTTAAAAAAGAATGCAATTCAAATGTATGTACGTAGGCATGGTGAATTTTTTTAAAAAATCTACTCCAAGCATTTCATTATGTGGATAAGAGTGGTAGGTTGATGGAGGCAGGCTTACACCTGTAATTTCAGCACTTTAGGAGCCTGAGGCAGGAGGACTGCTTGAGGCCCGGAGTTCAAGACCAGCTTAGGCAACATAGGGAGACCCTGTCTGTACAAAATAATAATAATAATAATAATAATAATAATAAGCAGGCATTGTGGCACACACCTATGGTCCCATCTACTGGAGTAGCTGAGGTGGGAGGAACGCTTGAGCCTGGTAGGTCGAGGCTGCAGTGAGCCATGATCGTGCCATTGCACTCCTGCCTGGGTGACAGAGCAAGACTCTGTCCCCCCCCTCCAAAAAAAATGTGATGGGGTGTATGGAGACATGGGGGAGGAAAAGGAGCTATTTTCTCTGCCTCTCCTTCTTGCCTCCACTGATCCCTCCCTGATGCAAGATCTACAAGGCTGAAAAATAACAGGGTATTCCAGTCAGTATGTTTAGTAGCAAGTATATAACAGATTTTTAAAGACTAGTGAAAGCCAGAGGCTACCTGTAATGCCTTGTGTTACTGTTAACTTTTCAAATGTATGTCTGAGTTACTAGATATAAGCACAAGCCACACAAACATATTAATTGTATATTCACAAAATGAATGACTTTTGAATTTACAAGCATAGAAAAAGCCAAAGCTATCATGAAACTACCTGGGAATACATTAGTGACCATGTTGACACATATAGATCTAATTCATTCATTAAAACTGCAATATAGTATTACAGTATACTAATACGTTATATTTACAATCCTCTGTTGATTAAAATTTAGCTTTCAATATTCCCTATTATAAATAATGTTCCAAAAAACATCTTGGAATATGTCTCCCTATATGGCCAAAGACATAAATGGAATTTCTAGGTCACAGAGTATAACACATTCCCAACAAATTAGGTATTGTCAAATTATTCTCAAATGGTAGTTGCAGCATATTTATTCTAAGAAAGGGGGGAGGTGCATTGAGTCTCTCCCTAATACAAATAACTACTCCAGCTGGAATACTGAGTTTGTTAAAAAGAGACAAGGAGTAGGTAATTGAGGGATCCTTGACTCTTCTCATTTCTCTACTTTAAATTTTTATCAATATCCAGTTATAGCTGATTGTATCAGAAATCTACTTTTCTGATGTAAGTATAGACATTCCAGCTTTCTTTTGTATGGTATGTACTTTTCCATCTTTTTATATCACATCTTTACATTTAAATTGGTTTTCTTTTAGATGGTATATGGTTGGGTCTTATTTTTGTATCCAATATGATAATCTCCACTTTTTACTTGGGATATTTATACTATTTATTTTAATATACAGGCATACCTTGCTTTAATGCACTTTATTGTGCTTCACAGATATTGCATTTTTTGCAAATTGAAGGTCTGTGGGAACCCTGTGTTGAGTCTCTGTGTCATGTTTTGGTAATTATCACAATATTTCAAACTTTTAAAATATTATATCTATTATGGTGACCTGTGATTACTGATCTTTGATGCTACTATTGTAATTGTTTTGAGGCCCCACAAACCACACCCATATAAGATAGCAAACTTAATTGAAAAATACTGTGTGTGTTCTAACTGCCCCAACTACTGGCCATTTCCCTGTCTATCCTCTTTTCCTCAAGTCTCCCTACTCCCTAAGACAAAATAATATTGAAATTAGGCCAATTAATAACCTTATAATGTTTTCTAAGTGTTCAAGTGAAAGGAGAGTCACACATCTCTCATTTTAAATCAAAACCTAGAAACAATTTAGTTTAGTGAGGAAGGCATGTCAAAAACCAAGACAGGCTGAAAACTAAGGCCTTCTGAGCCAAACAATTAGCCAAGTTGAGAATGCAAAGGAAAAGTTCTTGAAGGAAAGTAATGCTATTCTAGTGAACACTTGCATGATAACAAGGTGAAACAGCCTTCTTGCTGATCTGGATAAAGTTTTGGTGGTCTGAATAGAAGATCATGCTAGCCACAATACTCCCTAAGGCCAAAGCCTAATTACTAGCAAGGCCCTAACTCTCTTCAATTCTATGAAGGCTAAGAGAAGTGACAAAGCTGTAGAAGAAAAGTTGGAAGCTAGCAGAGATTGGTTCACGAGGTTTAAGAAAGAAGCTATCTCCATAACATAAAAGTGCAAGGTGAAGCAGCAAGTTCTGATGTAGAAGCTGCAAGTTATCCAGAAAATCCAGGTAAGATAACTGATGAAGGTGGCTACACTGAACAACAGATTTTCAATGGAGATAAAATAGCTTTGTATTGGAAGAAGATGCCATCTGAGACTTTCAGAGTTAGAGAGGAAAAGTTAATGCCTGGCTTTAAATCTTCAAAGGACAGGCTGACTCTCTTCTTAGGGGCTAATGCAACTTTAAGTTGAAACTAACGCTCATGTACCAAAAATCCTAGGGCCCTTAAGAATTATGCTAAATCTACTCTGCCTGTTCTCTAGAAATGGAACAAAGCCTCAATGACAGCACATCTGTCTATGGTATAGTTTACTGAATATTTTAAGCCCACTATTGAGACCTACTGCTCAGATAAAAAGATTCCCCTCAAAATATTACTGCTCACTGACAATGCACCTGGTCACTCAGGAGCTCTGATGGAGATGTACAAAGAGTTCAATGTTGTTTTCCTGCCTGCAAACACAACAACCATTCAGAAGCCCATGGATCAAGGAATAATTCTGACTTTCAAGTCTTAATTCTTAAGAAATGCATTTCATAAGGCTACAGCTACCATAGTGATTCCTTTGATGTATCTGGGCAAAAGTGAAAACTGAAAACCTCCTGGAAATTTGAACACCTTGTGGAAAGGATTCACCATTCTAGATGCCATTTAAAGTTATTTGTGATTTATGGAATGAGGTCAAAATATCAACATTAACAGGAGTTTAGAAGAAATTGATTCCAACCCCCATAGATGACTTTGAGGGGTTCAACACTTTAGGGTAGGAAGTAACTGCAGAAGTGGTGGAAATGGCAGGAGAACTAGCATTAGAAGTGGAGTCTGAAGATGTTACTAAATTGCTGCAATCTCTTTATAAAACTTGAATGGATGAAGAGTTGCTTCTTACAAATGAACAAAGGTTTTTTTTTTTTTTTTGAGATTGAATCTATTCCTGGTGAAGATGTTGTGAACATTTGTTAAAATGAAAATAAAGAATTTAGAATATTACATAAGCTTAGCATAATAGATAAAGCAGTGGCAAGGTTTGAAAGGAGTGACTCCAATTTTGAAAGAAGTTCTACTGTGGATAAAATGCTGTCAAACAGCATCACACACTAAAGAGAAATCTTTCCTGAAAGGAAAAGTCGACTGATGTGGCAAAATTTATTGCTGTCTTATTTTAAGAAACTGCCACAGCCAATTCCTCAAGGCTCTAGAACTAGAAATACCATTTGATCCAGTCATCCCATTACTGGGTATATACCCAAAGGATTATAAATCATGCTGCTATAAAGACATATGCACATGTATGTTTATTGCGGCACTATTCACAATAGCAAAGACTTGGAATCAACCCAAATGTCCATCTGTGACAGACTGGATTAAGAAAATGTGGCACATATACACCATGGAATACTATGCAGCCATAAAAAAGGATGAGCTTGAATTAAAAACACATAGTTGGGATAGGCAGGTGCACCCAAGATGGTCAAATAGGAACAGCTCCAGCCTGAAGTTCCCAGTGTGAGCAACACAGAAGATGGGTGATTTCTGCATTTTCAACTGAGGTACCGGGTTCATCTCACTGGGGCGTGTCGGACAGTTGGTGCTGGTCCGCGGGTGCAGCCTGACCAGCGAGAGCTGAAGCAGGGCAAGGCATCGCCTCACCTGGGAAGTGCAAGGGGGAAGGGAATTCCCTTTCCTAGCCAAAGGAAATTGAGACACACAACACCTGGAAAATCGGGTAACTCTCACGCTAATGCTGCACTTTACCAAGGGTCCCAGCAAATGGCACACCAGGAGATTATATCCCACACCTGACCTGGAGGTTCCCACACCCACAGAGCCTCCCTCATTGCTAGCACAGCAGTCTGAGATCTAACTGCAAGGTGGCAGCGAGGCTGGGGGAGAGGCTCCCGCCATTGCTGAAGCTTAAGTAGGTAAACAAAGTCACTGGAAAGCTCGAATTGGGTGAAGCCCACCACAGCTCAAGAAGGCTGGCCTGCCTCTGTAGACTCCAACTCTGGGGACAGAGCATAGCTAAACAAAAAGCAGCAGAAACCTCGGCAGAGGTAAATATCCCTATCTGACAGCTATGAAGAGAGCAGTGAATCTCCTAGGACAGAGACTGAGATCTGAGAACAGACAGACTGCCTGCTCAAGTGGGTCCCTGACCCCTGAGGAGCCTAACTGGGAGACATCCCCCACTAGGTGCAGACCGACACCTCACACCTCACATGGCGGGGTACACCTCTGAGACGAAGCTTCCAGAGCAAGAATCAGACAGCAACACTTACTGTTCAGCAAGATTCTATCTTCTGCAGCCTCCGCTGCTGATACCCAGGCAAACAGGGTCTGGAGTGGACCTCAAGCAAACTCCAACAGACCTGCAGCTGAGGGTCCTGACTGTTAGAAGGAAAACTAACAAACAGGAAGGACACCCACACCAAAACCCCGTCAGTACGTCACCATCATCAAAGAACAAAGGCAGATAAAACCACAGAGATGGGGAAAAAGCAGTGCAGAAAAGCTGGACATTCAAAAAATCAGAGCACATCTCCCCCTCCAAAGGAATGCAGCTCATCGCCTGCAATGGAACAAAGCTGGACGGAGAATGACTTTGACGAGTTGAGAGAAGAAGGCTTCAGTCCATCTAACTTCTCAGAGCTAAAGGAGGAACTATGTAACCAGCGCAAAGAAACTAAAAACCTTGAAAAAAGATCTGACGAATGGCTAACTAGAATAACCAAAGTAGAGAAGTCCCTAAAAGAACTGATAGAGATGAAAACCATAACATGAGAACTACGTGACAAATGAACAAGCTTCAGTAACCAACTCGATCAACTGGAAGAAAGAGTATCAGTGATTGAGGATCAAATGAATGAAATGAAGCAAGAAGAGAAGTGTAGAGAAAAAATAATGAAAAGAAATGAACAAAGCCTCCAAGAAATATGGGATTATGTGAAAAGACCAAATCTACGTCTGATTGGTGTGCCTGAAAGTGAGGGGGAAAATGGAACCAAGTTGGAAAACACTCTGCGGGATATTATCCAGGAGAACTTCCCCAACCTAGTAAGGAAGGCCAACATTCAAATTCAGGAAATACAGAGAACACCACAAAGATACTCCTCAAGAAGAGCAACTCCAAGACACATAATTGTCAGATTCACCAAAGTTGAAATGAAGGAAAAAATGTTAAGGGC
>NW_012118177.1:213364-237233 GCF_000951035.1 Colobus angolensis palliatus | reverse complement strand
GTTCTCACTCATAGGTGGGAATTGAACAATGAGATCACTTGGACACAGGAAGGGGAACATTATACACCAGGTCCTATTGTGGGGACAGGGTAGAGGGGAGGAATAGCATTAGGAGAAATACCTAATGTGAATGATGAGTTAATTGGTGCAGCACACCAACATGACACATGTATATATATGTAACAAACCTGCATGTTGTGCACATGTACCCTAGAACTTAAAGTATAAAAAAAAAAAGGATGAGCTCATGTCCTTTGTAGGGGCATGGATGAAGCTGGAAACCATCATTCTGAGCAAACTATCGCAAGGACAAAAAACCAAACACCACATGTTCTCACTCATAGGTGGGAATTGAACAATGAGAACACTTGGACACAGGGTGGGGAACATCACACACCGGGGCCTGTCATGGGCTGGGGAGTGGGGGAAGGGATAGCATTAGGAGATACACCTAATGTAAATGATGAGTTAACAGGTGCAGCACACCAACATGGCACATGTATACATTTGTAACAAACCTGCACATTGTGCACATGTACCCTTAAACTTAAAGTATAATAATAAAAAAAAGAACTTAAAGTATAATAAAAAAAAGAAAATCTGAAAAAATAAAGCTGGTAACAACTTAAAAATAAAAGAAACTGCCACAGCCATTAACATAAGGCAAGACCCTCCACCAGCAGAAAGACTATGACTCACTGAAGGCTCAGATGATGGTTAACATTTATTAGCAATAGAGTATTTTTAAATTAAGGTATGTACATTTTTGGATTTAATGATATTGCATACTTATTAGAATGTAAACATAATTTTATATGTCCTGAAAAATTTAAAAATTTGTGTGATTCGCTCTACTGTAATTTTCACTTTATTCTAATGGTTTGGCACTAAACCCACAGTATCTCTGAGGTATGCGTGCAATTAACCATGGAAGGGCTTAAATTTACTACTTTTCTATTGTTTCTCCTTGAGTCATCTGTTCCTTAGATCGATTTTCTCTTTTCCTGCCTTCTCTTGGATTGAATGTTTTAAAAAATGATCCCTTGGTAGATTCTGGATACTAGCCTTTCATCAGATGGACAGATTGCAAAAATTTTCTCCCATTCTGTAGGTTGCCTGTTCATTCTGGTGATAGTTTCTTTTGCTGTGCAGAAGCTCTTTAGTTTAATTAGATCCCATTTGTCAATTTTGGCTTTTGTTGCCATTGCTTCTGGTGTTTTAGTCATAAAGTCTTTGCCCACGCCTATGTCCTGAGTGATATTGCCTAGGTTTTTTTCTAGGGTTGTTATGGATTTAGGTCTTACGTTTAAGTCTTTAATCCATCTTGAATTAATTTTTGTATAAGGTGTAACGAAGGGGTCCAGTGTCAGTTTTCTGCATCTGGCTAGTCAGTTTTCCCAACACCACTTATTAAATGGGGAATCCCTTCCCCATTGCTTGTTTTTGTCAAGTTTGTCAAAGATCAGATGGTTGTTGATGTGTGGTGTTATTTCTGAGGCTTCTATTCTGTTCCATTGGTCACTTAAACAAATTTACAAGAAAAAAAAACCCCTCAAGAAGTGGGTGAAGGATATGAACAGACACTTCTCAAAAGAAGACATTTATGCATCCAACAAACATATGAAAAAAAGCTCATCATCACTGGTCATTACAGAAATGCAAATCAAAACCACAATAAGATACCGTCTCATGCCAGTTAGAATGGTGATCATTATAAAGTCAGGAAACAACAGATGCGGGAGAGGATGTGGAGAAAGAGGAATACATTTACACTGTTGGTGGAAGTGTAAATTAGTTCAACCATTGTGGAAGACAGTGTGGTGATTCCTCAAGGATCTAGAACCAGAAATACCATTTGACCCAGCAATCCCATTACTGGGTATATACTCAAAGGATTGTAAATTATTCTGCTATAAAGACACATGCACATGTATATTTATTGAGGCACTGTTCACAATAGCAAAGACTTGGAACCATCCCAAATGCCCATCAATGATAGACTGGATAAAGAAAATGTGGCACATATACACCATGGAATACTATGCAGCCATAAAAACGGATGAGTTCATGTCATTTGCAGGGATATGGATGAAGCTGGAAACCATCATTCTCAGCAAATTAACACAAGAACAGAAAACCAAACACCGCATGTTCTCACTAATAAGTGGGAGTTGAACAATGAACACACATGGACACAGGGAGGGGAATATCACACACTGGGTGCCTGTCAGCAAGTTGGGGGCTAGGAGAGGGATAGCATTAGGAGAAATACCTAATGCAGATGATGGGTTGATGGGTGCAGCAAACCACCATGCCACGTATATACCTATGTAACAAACCTGCACGTTCTGCAAATGTATCCCAGAACTTAAACGTATAATAAAATAAAATAAAATAAAAAATAATCCCATTAAACCCTGCTATTGATTAGCTACACTTTTTTTTTAGTGTTTTCTCTAAGGTCTATAATATACAACATTAACTTACTACAATCTACCTTCAAATGATGCTATGCATCTTCATGCATGTAGTGTAAGAATTTTAGAACAGTGTATTTCCATATCCCCTTCAGTCATCATGCTATTTTTTCATAACACTTTACTTCTATATAAACTATAAACTCCACAATATATTTTTACTGTTTCTGATCTAAAAGAAAAATGAGAAAATGTATTTTATTTTACCCACCTATTTACTATTTCTAGTGCTTTATCTTCCTTTATTTAGATCAAAATTTCTATCAGGTGTTACACGTTTTCTGCCTGAAGAACTTCCTTTAATATTTTTCATTGTGTAGGTCTGGTGGTGATAAAATCTCTCAGGTTTTGTCTTTATTTTGCCTTTTTTTTTAAAAAAGTTATATTCACTGTGTATAGAATTCTAAGTTTACAGGATTTTTTTTTGACAGAATCTCACTCTGTCACCCAGGCTGGAGTGCAGTGGTGTAATTTTGGCTCACTGCAACCTCCGCCTCCTGAGTTCAAGCAATTCTCCTGCCTCAGCCTCCCAAGTCACTGGTAATACAGGCATGCTCCGTGATTATATAATTTCTTAAGAGACATCTGCTGTAACGCTTGTCTTTGCTCCTTTGTGACTTATGTGTATTTTTTTCTTTTCCGCTTCTTTTAAGATTTCATTTATCCTGGTTTTCAGTGGTGTGTGTGTGCGTGTGTGTGTGTGCATTTAATGATGTTTTTGTCTCCTTGTTCTATTATTTTAAGAGGAGTGCACCATGATTGTTAAGTGCATCAACTGCTCTTTTAAAATCTACCAGGTTATTTAACTTTTTAATATTATATTATATGTTATATACATTCATGATTGTTATTGTATTCTTAGTGGAATGTCCACTTATCATCCTATATATTCTATATTGTCCCTATTTACCTTTACTTATAGTTTTTACCTTAAATTCTATTTACTTCATATGAATATTGCTATACCACTTTTCTCTTGGTTAGTATATATCAGGTATACATTTTGCCATTCCTTTATTTTTAACCTTTCATATAATTTTGCTTAAGAATGTCCCTCTCTTAAAAAAATTTTTTTGAGATGGGTTCTCACTCTGTTGCCCAGGCTAAAGTGCAGTGGCTATTCACAGACATGATCATAGCACACTACAGTCTCAAACTCCTGGGCTCAAGTGATCCTCCTGCCTTAGCTTCCTGAGTAGCTAGGACTATAGGTGCATGCCACTGCACCAGGCTGAAGTGTGTCTCTTATATGTAGGATGTAACTGGATTAATTTTTAAGATTGAAATATGAAAGTTTAATATGTTTACATTTATTGAAATTGTTGATCATTCAGAATTATCTCAGCTATATTATTTTGTGTATTATCTTAAAAAGAAGAGAGATGGAGTCCCATTATGTTGCCCAGATTGGTCTTGAACTCCTGACCTCAAGTAATCTTCCTGTCTCAGACTCCCCAAGTGCAAGAATCACAGACATAAGCCACCATGCCCAGCCCATGTTTTATCTCAATCAAGCCTTTTCTTTGCTTTTTATAAAACTCCCTTTTTTCTATTTTACTGCCCTGAAAAATTTTTCATAATTCCTCCTCATTTTTTCTGTGCTGCTTCAGAAGTTATACATTCTATCCTATTCTTTCAGCTCGATCTTAAATTTTTTAACTCACATGTTTAAATTTACAAAGTCTGCAGTATATAAATCTCTACTATTTTCCATAAAGATACAATGATTTTAGAATGCTTTAATTCTCATCTTTCCATCCATTTGACCTTAAATAGTATTTTCATTCTACTTTGTTTCAAATCCCATGAAATAATGCATTATCATCGTTATTAATTTCTACTGAACATATTTATTTATATTTACTAATATTTTACTAACTTCTTTGCTTACCATTGCTTCTTTCATTCTGATATTTCCTTTTGGTTTGATTTTCCATCTTTCAGAATTCTTTAGTAATTCATTCATTGAGACTCTACAAGTAATAACTCTTTTAGTCTCTGACTATCTGAAAATATCTGTATTTCACCCTCACTCTTGCTTGATTTTTTAGGTAGACATAAAATTCCAGGTTAGGAATTATCTTAACACTTTGAAGACATTTCACTGTCTAAAGCATTATTGTTTTTGGGAAATTTTTCCATCTAATTTTGTTTTCTTTGTTGATGAATCTGTCTTTAATCTCTGCTAGTTTTAAGGATGTTTATCTTTGATGCTCTATGGTCCACTATCATGGTCTGTATCATTTATCACATATCATATGTCTAGATACAGATTTTTTTTATTCTACTTGGAATTCACTGTGATCCTTCAATTTAAAAAATTCATATATGTATACATATATATATATATATATAAAATTTTGAAAAAATACCCTCTTCAAATACTGCTTCTTCCTATCTCTGTTCTGTCCTCCTGAACCTTTATTGATATAAATTGAACTTTCTCATCCTATCTACCATGTCTCTCAACTTATATTTTACCTTTCTAAACTCTTTACCACTCTCTGGTGTGATTTCCTCAGTATCTCCAAACACATTAAATTATTTCTTCATCTGCATTTATCTATTATTCTACTCATCACCTAGTGATCAGTGTGTGCATGGATACCTTTTTCACATGTCAGTTTTTTCTTCATATTGATCTGTTTCAGACTTACTGATTTTTATTTATTCCTTTAACTTTTTAAATGTGTTTATTTTAGAGCTGGATGTGGTGGCTCAAACCTGTAATCCCAGCACTTTGGGAGGCTGAGGCTGGAGGATCACTTGAGGCCAGGAGTTTGAGATCAACTTGGGAAACATAGTGAGACACTATCTCTATAAAAAAATTATAAAAATAATAAAAATATGTTTAAAAGCCTCTTTCTGATTGGCTTAGTATTTCTAGTTCCTAGGGTATAAATTCTTCCATGTGTTACATCTGATCACATTGTCCCTCAGTAGTAGCTCATTTCCTTTGGAAGTTTGTAATTTTTAACCATGAATGCATTTTCTGTAGACATTGTTTTCCAAGGGAATCCCAAGCACCCTAGGTTACAAGAAATCTCTCTTTTAGGAAATTTCACAACTGCCTTTGTCTAGACCTTAGGGTCTTGATTTCACTGATTTTGGACCAGATATTAGTGTTAACTCCTTAGTTCAGTAGCCTCACCATTTTAATCATGTGAACTGCAACCACACTTCCATACTGCACAGGTCTGGGATTCCACTTTCTCTCAGATGACTTTTTCTCACCCATTGCCCAGCAGATACAGGAAGCTCTTTGATACCTCTCCACATTGATGGTCACAATTTTTCTGCCCTTCTGTAAACTTCCAACTTTACATTAGTTTTACTTCTTCACAAGTAGGAGGCCTGTGGTCTGGAGTCTCCTTCCCATGTGGTTATTATACCCCAGCCCATGAAAAGTAAGGCCTCTATCTAGTTCTGAGATGTCAATGAACATTTTTAATTTTGGTTCCTACTCACTATTAAATTTAAATTCTTTTTTTGTTTCTGGCACCTGGTGATTTTTCATTCTTGTTTAGAGCTTGATTAGACACTTATATTATAATGTTTTTCTTTTGTGGGTTTTCAATTGCCAGTTTTACCATAAGGCAATCCCTCCTTTTGCTACTGGTCTGTCAGGCTATTCTTGGATTTATTTCTTTCTCTAGCCTAAGACTCAATCAATTATATCTTTCAATTTTAGTTAGCAAGTGAATGATTAACTACATCTAAACAACAGCTTTCTCCAAAACAGCATGGAATAGGAAGGAAAACATGAGATTAATTTCAAATAACCACTCCCTGTGGGATAAACAAAATGTGTCCATAAAGTCCAGCACAGTGCCTGACACATAAATGCTCAATAAATGGCTGGTACTATTATTATATAATTGTGAGAAGTACCATATTATCTTCTACAGGTAAAAGAGAGGGGATAATCTTAGCAGATGCTAATATAGAAATCTTTATGAAGTTTAATCACCAAGTTGACAAGCTGAAGAATAGAATTTAATTGCTTTCTTGGATATTAAACAGAGAATCACAAAACCTGGAACAATTATGGTTTTCTCCTTCATTTTTACAATTTAGAATCCAGGCAAGATCCATTGTCTGAGGAACATTTTTTAATTTCAAGTTATGCTTAGCTGGGAAAAAATAATATTTTTCTCCCTAAGTCCCCAAATTACATTTTTTACTGAAATCATCTAAAGTGCTCATTGAAACTTTTGGACAAAGTATTCAGCCTTATAGAGAATAATCAATCTAGAATATGACATGAGAAATGAATAAAAATCTATTATTAACTAACCCACATAAATCTAATAGGTAAGCACAGATGGGTATTATGTTTCTAAAAAGACTTAAAATGTTTAGAATGGACTTGTTCACAATGCCCCAATTTTATATCATGTAACAATCAACAAAAGTCATATTTAAATACTTTGGAAAAGTTCATTGAGACATTAAATTTAACAAGGCAGTATTCAATAAAATGACAGTATCACTTTTGTCTAGGTGGAGGAGGAAAACAAAATAACACCAAAAGCAAAGCAAGGAAATAAGGTGCTAAAAAGTCTAATCCAGAGAGATGATGCCTAAGATCTGACTTAAACCAAACCACCCTATGGACACCCCACCAGAAAAAAATTGTATTACAAAATCACCTCGGAAATGAGGCCAAAGTTCAAACCAGTGAACCCAATAGCAAAGAAAGAAGATACAATTTACTTTTAAGAGATATCCATATTTGTTGTCAATTAAAAATTAAATTTCCTACTTATTCTTCTATTAAAAATAGTACATTTGAAGAGATATGCTATTACTAATGAAACAAACTGATAAGTATAAGTTTGTTTATAATTACTTTCACTTTTGGGATGATACCAAATTGATCAGTACATTTTTGACAGTGACCTAAGCTAATATTACTATATGCAAAGCATACATTCTAAGCTCGTATTACTTGTGCTTAGTAATTAAATAGTAATCTTCATAGAATAATGTTTCATAAAGTTTTCATAAATAATGATAACAAACAGTAACATACGGTTGAAGATGCTTGGCATGCCTGGTTTAATTCCCTTTGTTTGTACAGAAGCTCCTGGTTGAGGAACAGCAACTCTATGAAGAATAAGAAGAGTATAACCAATCATTATAAAAAGAGCCTCAAATGAAAAACAAATCAATTGGTTCTATTCAGAATTTATTCTAATTCAATAAATTTAGAAAATATACAGGTAAAGTTTGTTGAATAATACATTAAAATACACTAATAATTATGGAAAATATCCATATATAAAACAACTCAAATATTGCAATAGATTGAAATTTTAAGGATTATTCCATAAAATGGAGCATTAATTTTATTAAATATTAACTGAAGATAATATTTTTATTCTTTATGACAGAAATTTAAAATTTACTGCATGCACGGCAAATGAAATAATCAAAGTCAAGAGACAACCCACAGAATGGGAGAAAATATTTGCAAACTACTCATCTGACAAGGGATTAATGACCAGAATATATAAGGAGCTCAAACAAAACTGTAAAGGAAAAAAGCTAATAATTTGATGAAAAATGGGGAAAAGATTTGACATTTTTATGAGAAATGAAATTTCTCTAATAGACATTTCTCAAAAAAGACAAACAAATGGCAAACAGGTATATGAAAAGGTGCTCAACATCACTGATCATCAGAGAAATCCAAATCAAAACTATAATGAGATATCATCTCATCCCAGTAAAAATGGTTTAAATCCAAAAGACAGGCAAATAACAAATGCTGACAAGAATGTGGAGAAAGAGAAAACCCTGTATAATGTTGGTAGGAATGTAAGTTAGTATATCCAGTATGGAGAAAAGTTTGGAGGTTTCTACAAAAATTAAAAATTGAGCTACCATATAATTGAGCATCCCCCCCCGCTTGGTATATACCCAAAAGAAAGAAAATCAGTATATCAAAGAGATAGCTGTACTTCCATATTTGTTGCAGCAGCTTTTACAATACCTAAGGTTTGGAAGCAACCTAAGAGTCCATCAACAGATGAATGGACAAAGAAAATGTGGTACATATACACAATGGAGTACTATTAGGCATAAAATGAATAAGATCCTGTCATTTGCAATGACATGGATGGAACTGGAGATCATTGTGTTAAGTGGAAATAAGATAGGCACAGAAACATAAACATTGCACGTTCTCACTTATTTGTGAGAGCTAAAAATTAAAACAGCCCAACTCATGGAGATAGAGAATAGAAGAAGAATGGTTACCAGAGGCTGGGAAGGGGAGTGGGGGAGTTTGGGAGAGGTATGGATGGTTAATAGGTACAAAAATATAGAAAGATTGAATAAGTCCTACTATTTGATAGCACAACAGGGTGACTATAGTCCATAATAACTTCACTGTACATTTTAAAATAACTAAAAGACTGTGTAATTTAATTGTTTGTAACACAAAGGATAAATGCTTGACGGGATGGATACCCCATTCTCCATGATGTGATTATTATGCATTGTATGCCTGTATCAAAACATCTCATGTACTTCATGAATATGTGTACCTAACATATACTTACAAAAATTAAAAATAAATAAGTAAAAATAAAATAAATGCAATGGCCTAGTTTTTATGTTTTCTTTGTTCAAAAATTATGGAAAACAATCTGGCCTGCCTTTCCAATTTCGGTTCATAGTTTTTTATTAGCCCCATGGTGCTTTAAACCTTCATGCTTTTCTTTCTGCCTGGAACAATCCTATGTCCCTTTCATTTGCCTGGTTAACTCTTACTTATCCTTCAAGATTTAGCTCCAGCATAATTTCCTACAAGAAGCTTCCCCTGATCTCTTGCCAAGGCTAACTGCCCCTTGTATATGCTATTATAGTACTGTGAATAAACTTCTATCATGGCATTCACTATATCATACTGAAATTACAGGTTTAAAAGTCTGTCTCTTTCACCAGACTTAGCTCTCTATGAAAGTATGAACTCATCCTTATCAGTTACATCTGCTATGATCCTATTTCCAAATAAGGTCATATTCAGAAGTCCTGAGGGTTAGGACTTCATTATATGAATTTTGTGGGGACACAATCCAACTCATAAGTCTGCCCTCTGGTCCCACAAAATTCCTGTCCTTCTCATATGCAAAATAGGTTCACCCCATCACAACATCCCCAAAAGTCTTATCCCATAGCAGCAAAATCCATTGATCTGTTGTTTATAAGAAACATACTTTACCTATAAAGATATATGTAAACTGAAAATAAAAGGATGGGAAAAGATATTCCATGTCAATGGAAACCAAAGAAACCACAGGAGTAGCTATCTTTATATCAGACAAAATCAATTTTGAGACAAAAACAATAAAAAGAGACAAAGAAGGTCACTATATAATGATAAAGGAGTCAATCCAGCAAGACAATATAACAATTTTAAATACGTATGCACTCAACACTGGAGCACCCAGATATATAAACCAAATATTATTAGAGCTAAAGGGACAGATAGGCTGCAGTACAATAATAGCTAGAGACTTCAACACCCCACTCTCAGCACTGGACAAATCTTCTAGATAGAAAATCAACAAAGAAATATTGGACTTAATCTGCACTGTGGATCAAATGGATCTAATAGATATTTACAGAACATGTAATCCAACAGCTGCAGAATACACATTCTTTTCCTCAGCACGTGGATCATTCTCAAGGATAGATTATACATTAGGTCACAAAACAAGTCTTAAAACATCCAAATAAACAATATCTAGCATCTTTTCTGTCCACAATGGAAGAAAACTAGAAATTAATAACAAGAATGATTTTGAAAGCTATACAAATACATAGAAATTAAACAGCATGTTCTTCAATTACCGATGTGTCAATGAAGAAATTAAGAAGAAAATTGAAAAATTTCTCGAAGCAAATGAAAATAGAAACAAAACATAACAAAACCTAAGGGATACAGCAAAAGCAGTAGTAAGAGGGACGTTTACAGCTATAAGTGCCTCCAACAAAAAAGAAGAAAAAAGTCAAATAAGCAACCTAATGATGTATCTTAAAGAATTAGAAAGTCAAGAGCAAAACAAACCCAAATTAGTGGAAGAAAACAAGATCAGAGTATAAATAAATAAAATTGAAATGAGAAAATCAATACAAAAGATCAATGAAGCAAAAAGTTGCTTTCTTGAAAAGTTAAACAAAACTTACATTTCACCAGACTATGAGAAAAAGAGAGAAGATCCAAATAAATAAAATTAGAAATGCAAAAGGAGCTTTTACAACTGATACTGCAGAAATTCAGAGGTTCATTAGTGGCTACTATGTACAACTATATGCCAATGAAATGGAAAATTTAGAAGAAATGGACAAATTCCTAGACACATACAACCTACCAAGATTGAACCAGGAAGAAATCCAAAACCTGAACAGACCAATAACAAGTAATGAGATGGAAGTTGTAATAAAAAGTCTCCCAGTAAAGAAAAGCCTGGGATCCAATGGCTACACTGATGAATTCTACCAAACATTTCAGGAAGAGCTAATATCAATCCTACTCAAACTATTCAAAAAAATGGAGGAGGTAGGAATACTTCCAAACTCATTCTGCAAGGCCAGTATTACCCTTATAACAAAACCAGACAAAGACACATCCATAAAAGAAAACTACAGGCCAATATCTCTGATGAATTTTGATGCAAAAATCCTCAACAAAATACTAGCAAACCAAATTCAACAATGTATTAGAAATCTCTCATCATGACCAAGTGAGATTTATCCCTGGGATGCCAAGATGGTTCAACATATCAACAGAATAAAGGATCAAAACCATACAATCATTTCAATTGATGATGAAAAAACATTTGATAAAATTCAATATCCTTTCATGATAAAAACCCTCAAAAAGCTGTGGATAGAAGGAATGTACTTCAACATAATAAAAACCATATATGAAAGACCCACAACTAGCATCATACTGAATGGGGAAAAACTGATAGCCTTTCCTCAGATCTGGAAGACAACAAGGATGCACACTTTCACCCCTCTTATTAAACACAGTACTGGAAGTCCTAGCTAAAGCAATCAGACAAGAGAAAGAAATAAAGGGCATCCAACTTGGAAAGGAAGAAGTCAAATAATCCTTGTTTGCAAAGGATATGATTTTATATTTGGAAAAACTTAAAGACTCCACAAGAAAACTATTAGAACTCGTAAACTCACTAAAGTTGCAGGATACAAAATCAACATACAAAAATCAGTAGCATTTCTTTATGCCAAAAGTGAAAAATGTGAAAAAGAAATTAAAAAGTAATCCCGTTTACAACAGCCACACATAAAATTAAATACCTAGGAATGAACATAACCAAACAAGTGAAAGATGTCTATAATGAAAACTATAAAACACTGATGAAAGAAATTGAAGAGGACATTCAAAAATGGAAAAATACTGTATGATCATGTATTAGAAGAATCAATTTATTACAATGTCTATACTGCTGAAAGCAATCTACATATTCAATGCAATCCCTGTCAAAATACCAATGACATTCTTCACAGAAATAGAAAATACCATCCTAAAATTTAGATGGAACCACAAAAGACCCAGAATAGCCAAAGCTATCCTAACCAACATATGCAAATCAATGTGATATATCATATCAACAGAAAAAAGGACCAAAAACATACAACCATTTCAATTGATCAACACACAAATCCATACACCTAAAGTGAACTCATTTTTAACAAAGGTGTCAAGAACATACACTGGGGTAAAGACCGTCTTTCCAATAAATGGTGCTGGGAAAGCTGGATATCCATATTCAGAAGAATGAAACTATACCCCTATCTCTCGCCATATACAAAAATCAACTCAAAATGGATTAAAGACCTAAATCTAATACATCAAGATATGAAACTGCTACAAGAAAACATTGGGGAAAATCTACAGGACATTGGTCTGGGCAAATATTTCTTGAGTAATACCCCATAAGAACAGGCAACCAAAGCAAAAATGGACAAATAGAATGACATCAAGGTAAAAAGCTTCTGTACAGCAAAGGAAACAATCAACAAAGTGAAGAGACAACCCACAGAATGGGTGGAAATACTTGCAAACTACCCATCTGACAAGGGATTATTAATAACCAGAATATATAAGGAGCTCAAACAACTTTACAGGAATAAATCGAATAATCCAATCAAAAATGGACAAAAGATTTGAATAGACTTTTCTCAAAAGAAGATATACAAATGGCAAACAGGCACATGAAAAGGTGCTCAACATCACTGATCATCAGAAAAATGCAAATGAAAATCACACAAGCATTTCATTTGATGCTGAAAAAGACGTTTGATAAAATTCAACATCCCTTCATGACAAAAACCCTCAAAAAGCTGTGGATAGATACCATTTTACCTCAGTTAAAATGGCTTAAATCCAAAATACAGGCAATAACAAATGCTGGTGATGATGTGGAGAAAAGGAACTCTGTACACTGTTGGTGGGAATGTAAATTAGTGCAACCACTATGGAGAACAGTTTGGAGGTTCCTCAAAGAAACTGAAAATTGAAATACAATCTGATCCAGCAATCCCACTGTTGGGTACATACCCAGGAGAAAGGAAATCAGTATACCAAAGAGATATTTGCACTCCTATGTTGTTGCCGCACTGTTCATGATAGCTAAGATTTGGAAGCAACCTACATGTCCATCAACAGATGAATGGATAAAGAAAATGTGATACATATACCCAATGGAGTACTATTTAGCCATAACAAATGAGATCCAGTGATTTGCAACAACATGGATGGAACTGGAGATCATTATGTTAAGTGAAATAAGCCAAGCATAGAAATATGAACATTCCATGTTCTCACCTATTTATAGGATCTAAAAATCAAACAATTGAACTCATAAAGGTACAGTTTAGAAGGACTGTTACCAGAGTCTGGGAAGGGTAGTAGGGGGGTGCGGGGAAGTGAAGATGTTTAATAGGTACAAATAAACAGAAAGAATGAATAAGACCTACTACTTGATAGCACATCAGAGTGACTATAGTCCATAATAACTTAATTGTACATTTAAATGTAACTAAAAGAGTGTAGTTTGATTGTAATACAAAGGATAAATGCTTGATGGGATGGATACCCATGACATTCTTATTTCACATTGTATTCCTGTATCAAAACATCTTGTGTACCCCATAAATATATATATACCTACTATGCACCCACAAAAATTAAAAGTTAAAAAATTTTAAAAAATAAATTAAAAATTTTACCTATTACTTATTCATGACCAAAAACTGCTGTGCACCTGGGCACACTCTAAAAGATTGGAATTTTTAAAATTTTAAAATCCAAAGTGATTCTGCACTCTGCTTTAGGAGTGTTTGGGCTTTCCTGACACTTTAAAGAAACAAAAACTTCCAATCATGTACAATTCATAATGTATGGATGTTTTGTAGTAAAGACCCATGCTTAAAAAACTGGTGAGCAAATATAAACTATAATGCTCTTGTTGTTCAAGAAAATGGAAGAATGACCTTGAGAGTGACACTACCTCCTTGGTTTCAGAGGACAAGTGCTCCCTTTTCAATTCCAAAAGATGGGTTCATTTCCTTGGTTCCAGAGTGCAGGGCCATCACCCAGGGTTGTAGGAGTGGGGATGCTACCCAAGTGGGCCCAGGGGACATAAGACTGTGACAAAGAGAATAATTCTGAAGCCTTAAAAACGAATGCAATTTATTTGCCTTGCTAGATTTTGGAGTTGCTTGTGACCCATGATCCCCCTTTTCCTTCCAATTTCTCCCTTTCAGAATGGGAGTGTCTATCCTATACCTATCTCATCACTGTATTCTGGACAGATAACTTGTTTGATTTTATAGGTATACAGATGAGGAAGAATTTTTGCCCCAGGATAAATCACCCTGATCATGGATGGATGAATTACATCCATATGAGATTTAGATGAGATTTTGGATTAGAATTGATGCTGCTATGGGACAAGACTTTTGGGAATGTTGTGATGGGGTGAACCTATTTTGCATACGAGAAGGACAGGAATTTTGTGGGACCAGAGGGCAGACTTAATGGGTTGAGTCGCGTCCCCACAAAATTCATATGATGAAGTCCTAACCCTCAAGTCCTCTGAATATGACCTTATTTGGAAATAGGGTCATAGCAGATGTTACTGATAAAGATGAGGTCATACTGGATTAGGGTGGTCCCCTAATCCAATATGACTGGTATCCTTATGAAAAAGGTGAAATTTGGACACAGACACTACACAGAGAGAACTCCATGTGAATATGAAGGCAGAGATTGGGGTGATGCTTCTACAAGTCAAGGAATGTCAAAGATTGCCAGCACACTAAGAGGCTAGGAGAGAGGCATTGAACAGATTCTCTCTCGCATCCCTGAGAGCAGCAATGCTGTTGACATCTTGATCTTGAACTCTATCCTCCAGAAATTTTTTTTTTCTTTGAGACGGAGTCTCGCTCTGTCGCCCACGCTGGAGCGCAGTGGTGCGATCTCGGCTCACCGCAAGCTCCGCCTCCCGGGTTCACGCCATTCTCCTGCCTCAGCCTTCTGAGTAGCTGGGACTACAGGCGCCTGCCACCTCGCCCGGCTAGTTTTTTGTATTTTTAGTAGGGACGGGTTTCACCGTGTTAGCCAGAATGGTCTTGATCTTCTGACCTCGTGATCCGCCCGCCTCGGCCTCCCAAAGTGCTGGGATTACAGGCGTGAGCCACCGCGCCCGGCGCCTCCAGAACTTTGAGACAACAAATTTCAGTGTTTAAGCCACTCAGTTGTGGTATTTTGTTATGGGGGCCCTAACAAATTAATACAGCTTCTACGATAATTGCTTATTTTACAGGGTAGGGATAAACCAAAAGAAAAAATATACTTTACATATAATTAATACAAATGACTTACGGATTAGCATGTGGGCCTTGAAGAATTCTTATTTTATTGCTGAGACTCAAATTTGTAGATGTAGTTTGGAAATACTGAGAATTCACAGGCTCATCATCTTGATGCCGTTTACCATTTCTTTCTTGAATTTCTACTCTAGCTGCTTGAGATGTTGAGGGTCTGTTAGCATTCTAAAACCAATAATTTAAAGAAAACATTTTATGCTAATTCACAAGCATTAATCTCATAAAAGACTACAACTTTAGTTTATTCATTTTTCATAATCAAGAGTTCTGGCAAAACTTTTCAATCATAACAGTGCTTTTATAAAAAATGATTAAATCTAATCCATCTGCTAATAAAATATTTTTAAAAGGAAGACAAACATAAGTCCTTCTTATACTACTATCTGAAAAGCTGGATTAAATACTTATTTCCATATAAATAGGAATAGTCCTAGACATAGTTTTTAAAAAGATAAACTCATGGGAAAAGTTAACTTGTTTGTCTTGATTGCGCCGAGATTCCAGAACTGGCGTCTTCTATAATAGTAAACTATTTATTCTAGAAGAGTTATAGAACCTGGGTAAGACTACTATGCCAGATATCGAGAAAACTTCCCATGGAAGCTTTCCTGTAGTACTGGCCTGGACAAAAGGTAGGAAATTAATATAGTCATAGATACCACCTAGAAAATTAAAACACCCACGATAGCCTCAAATTATACAGAATGCAAAAATAGGATACCAAGTTTTGAGGGCCTTGGGAAATGTCAGAGTCTGTAATCATTACTGGCCTAATCTGCCCCCAAATAAATGACACAAAAAGGAAACAAACAAAAAACTAAAAATATTAGGTTGGTGCAAAAGGAATTGCAGTTTTTGCCATTACTTTTATAGGCAAAAACCACAAATCCTTTTGCACCAACCTAATGTTTTCTCTTAGGCTTACATTATTAAGAGTCAATACACGTGAGTTCTGAATAAAATGTAAAAGGTACCAATTGCAATCATGATCACAGTGCTTTCAGAGAAATACTATTAATTCTCTGGCACCATACCCGAAGTGTTTCTGATGCTGAGGCACTTTCAGTCGCACTGCTATGGGGGATATACTTTATAGCAGTAATTATCCCCTGAATTGCAATGCGCTTTTGTTCCCTATACTGCAAGTCTTCAATCTCCTTCCTGACTTCACTTATAGCTGTCAAGAGCGACTCAACTGCAAAAGAGTAAGTCCAAGAAAATTGTAAGTTTTAAAGAACTGAAATGATAAAAATAAGAATTAGATTTGCAATGTAATTTCACAACACAAAATTATAAACTTACTACATTAACTTAACTGTGAGACACTGTGTTTATATCTGGCATCCTTTTATATAATTTTGTGAAATAGGCAAAATACTTTTATCAGTTAAATTTGAATACAGGCTTCCACTCTGTACCCTTCATTTGCAAAATAAATTTTGCATATTAAATGCAATTTACATATTATATTTCAAACTATAAAGTGTTGCCTAGTCACTGCGTAGAAAAACACATTTTAATTATTTCAAACACTATTACATATTGCTAGCATTATGATGTATAAGAGGATGCCAATATTTAGATGATGATAGATCGGCATTTTAAAGTTTCTCTTTTTTTTCCAAAATTGTGAAATTATCTCATAGCTTTTTAAAAAAGAACATGCTTGTGTTAAACTTTTCAACTGTCATATATTAATTCTACTAAAAAGTATATTAATAGTAGGCTTCTCATCAGTACTTCAATTCCAAATTCAGCATCTCATTTATTTTGGCATCATTTTATATTTAAAGGTAGCACTCAATTTTGTTAAACACAATATATATCATTCCACAGTAGCACAATACAGTTGTCAGTATCTGAATATCAAATTACCCAGTGTCTCCTTTAGATATGTTTAGTCTTTCTGTAGAACATCATAGTAATTGAGATCTACACCAAGGTCAGATGTGTTCTCAATGACATTAAATCAAGATATTTATAGGCTGATCATCCCTTCTCTGATATATAGGACCAGAATACTTCAGATTTTTGATTTTTTTAAATTTTGGAATATTTGTATCATACTTATCAATTCAGCTTCCCTAATGCAAAATTCCAAAATCTGAACTGCTCCAATGAGTAGTTCTTTGAGTGTCACTTCAGTACTCAAAAAGGTTCAGGTTTCAGAACATTTCAGATTTCGGACTTTTGGATTAGGAATACTTAACCTATATCTCCAGTTGGTTATCTTCTATGTTTTCTCTTTTCTTCCAGTCTGATAAAATCAAAATATTAATCTTTAGATTACCATGCGAGATATAGGGAAAACTATATAGAAAATACGTGACATGTATTTTTAGATCTGCATTAAGACAAAGCTATTATCGGTGAATATTGTTAAACTTTAGTTCACTCCCATAAAATAAAAGAATAAAGATGACTAACTGAAATAGCATAAGCCATATGTATAAAATATAAACATATTTAGAAGGACTGGCAATTACATTAGTACCTTTAATAGAACTACTATACTTGGAAAATGTCTCTGGCACTGGTGGATAGGGGTAATATCCACCAATAACCATATTCTTCTGTTCCCCGGAATCGGACTTTGTTCTAATCCATTGAATAAAGTTTTTTACCTTGGCATCATACGTATACGGCTGGCCTCTATGACCTTCTCGCAGGAAGGGTAAATCATAAAAAATGAGAAATAAAAATGTCACTGTAACAATCTGCATGAATATTTTTGTGTAAAAACAGTTTACTATTAAAACAATCCCTCTTTTATCACCAAGAAAAAACAGTCAAGTTCACTTATTTGCTATGTAGCAGATAATTATCCAAAGACAGTAAATAAATCCTAGGAAGGAAATCAGACACACTGTGTATTCGAGTTTAAGTGGACTAAACTGTAGCTAGCTATAGGATGCTAAAAATCACAGGAAGAAGAAAAACTAACAATTTGAATTTTTCTAACTATCCAAATCGTTGACATCTTCTGAAATAATCAATTTTTAAACTACGAATTAACCTGAAATTATGGTATCATGTATGAATGAAACGTCCTATGACTACGGCTCAGCATTTAAATTTATGTTCTTAGAGCATACTTAAAAGTGCCATATTCACATCTGATAGTATTTATAAAATAAGATATGCATTGACAAAGATGTATGTTACACCTTTCCTAGGATTCTTCTTTTAACAAATTTCTTAATTACCAACATGGGAACAATCTGGTAAATACCCCATTCCACACTATTTCCTCACTCTCTCATTTGGAAACGTTTTTCTTTAATGTTTTGATCCTATTATTGGAGGAAATAGGGAAAAAATAATATACTTGCAGACAAGTAATGAGACCTCTCTTGTTATATAAATAAAACATAAGATCTTGGGGCTGAAAATCGACACTCATTTTTGTTTTCATTTAGAATTTTAAAATATTGTTAACAGAATCCATATTATGATACCAGGCCTAACCAGGTCTTCAATCTATCAAGCAATTTATGATTATCTACATTCTATGCCAAGTGGGAATTAAAGTTGACTGAAGGATATAAATGCAATTTTCCACTGAGTCACAAAATCATTGCCTCATTTGTAAGTAATCCATAAGCAATGTATTTCACGGGCCAAAAATTCTTTGCTAAAGCACTCTTATAGTAATAAAGGAAGTCAAAATAAAACTATCTTGTAGTTGAATGTTATTATGTAAAAGTTAATATGTACTGAAGGATTCTAGGGAAGGGAAAATATATTTCTAATAATATACACAAAGAAATTACTCACCAGTAATAAACACTCCACTCTCATTTGTCGTGGTGAGGTAAAGCAGTTTAGGTACTTGATTGTCATTTCTGACAACTTTCAACTGTGTACACACAAAATATGCCACTAGAAAACAAAAATATTTATGAAATTACTTTTCCATTTCAAACAGGACACAAGATCAGGATCTAACACAATGCTTCTCAAACTTTAATGCACAAAGAAATCACATGGTATCATTGTTAAAATGCAAATTCAGATTCAGTAGGTCTAGAGTGGGGCCTGAGATTCTGTATTTCTAATCATCTCCTAGGCAATTATTAGTGCTCCCAGTCCTGGGACCACACTAGGAACAACAAGGATTTAACACTAGTCTGCTTTTTGTGAGAAGCCCCTTTTTTTTCAGAAAGTACAACAGCTGCAAGTAACTAAAGTCATTTGTTTGTTGCACAGATAAAGAGTGCAAGTCATTTTAACTGGGCACACAACTGAGTGTGAACAGCGATTTCTAACAGAGAGAAAAAGAAGCTTAGTTTCTCCGTGATTAACCCTATCTAACACTAAACTCTGAATTACTCTAACTCCTTCCACCAGATAGGGCTTACACATTATTGATTCGTATTTGCTTATGCAAGTGTTTTTTATCTTTTATGTATTTATCTCAATTAGATTTTAAGGCCAATGGCAGGGCTTACATCATCTGTTTATTTTCTTTTCACCTTGCTATGATTATAGGCTAAAAAGAATATCTAAAAATGAGAGTATAATATCTTCAGATTTCAACTACTTTCAACAATTATCAATTGTTTTTATCTAACAGGCTATTTAATTATTATAGTTTCATTAATCCAACATTATTTTTCATTTTAACACATTATATGTCAAAACACTTATGGTTTTACAAACTAGGAAATGAAGAAATAAACATAAATTCTTATAATCATACAAAAGTAAGTTCTCATGTGAGAATAAAAATTTCTCCAGAACACAACTGTAAATCCATTTGCTACATCTCATATTTACTAAGTTCTTTATTCTGTAGCAATGAAAAGGAAGAAAATCTGTTCAAATGCTAAGAAGTATCTTAATTTATATTAAGAATTATCTTAATTTTTCCTTTATTTCAAAAACTACAAACATATGAACATTAATGGCTAAAGGTGTTGATATAGGAATATTAAAGAAACCTCTAAAATATGTCAAGCCAGTAGATCTCATGTTACGTGTTCTTACAACAATAAAATAAATTTAGAAAAAAATAAAGAAACCTCTAATTCTAAATTCATGGCCACTAAAAACCTGAGAGTCAGATCTAACGCTTTCTAGCTATACAAAATCCAGGAAATTACTTAACTCCTCTGGATGTTGGCTTTCTCACCTGAAAATTTATAACAACATCAACTCTTCAAAAGGTAACTGAGAGCACAAAATGAGATAATATCTATAAGCATCTGGTACACAGTAAACACACAATATTATTTCCCCTTAGTTCTTCACTTTTCTTATGAAAAAAAAAAACCAGTCATACTACCAAAGAATTTTGGTATTATTCCAGAAGACTCTTGGCCATGCTCTTCTTTATAGGCCTGAAGCCCCCCTAATACTCACCATTAATTTAATGATTTTTTCCTTCACTCTTGGTCAAAAGATAAAAATAAGTTGTGACTCTTGTCAACTATTATACTAGAATAAATCTCACCAAGATCCGTATATATTTTTCTTAGAAGGATACATTTCACATTATCACAAGAAATAGAATATGTGTGCTTGGCAAAGTTTCTGTGAGAAATCTTTATCCAAAATTCTTGTTAGCTTGTTGTTTAAAGTGGTCACAAACAAACAAAAAGGAAGCTGGCAATAAAACCCACCTAAATTGAGGCAATAGGATTATCACCAGAAGTCATCACTGCCAATTACTTATGCCCTAAAAGAAGTTATATCAGAGTTTATAGCCCATCACCTTGGAAGTCCATGCCTTGGTTTGGCTAAAGCTCTCTTTCTGTTTCATCCCCCATAAATTGGGGTGAGGTTTGGTTCTATTCAGATATATTTTTCAAATTTAATCTCACAAGCCTAGGGTGGAATCTAACAAAGCAGAGGTGTATAATACTGTTTTGTATAGAGAATAAAGGGGCAACAGAACAGCCCTATATACAATGCCTAGGTCTCTTGGTGTTCCACAATGTCTATCTTATTGCTGGTTAAAAAAAGTAGTAATAATAATAGATGTGGGCCAGGTGCGGTGGCTCACGCCTGTAATCCCAGCACTTTGGGAGGCCGAGGTGGGCATATCATCTGAGGTCGAGTTTGAGACCAGCCCAGCGTGGTGAAATCTCATCTCTACTGAAAATATAAAAATTAGCCAGGCATGGTGGTGTGCTCCAGCAGTCCCAGGAACTCAGGAGGCTGAGGCAAGAGAACCATTTGAACCTGGGAGGCGGAGGTTGTAGTGAGCCAAGATCATGCCACTGCACTCTAGCCTGGGCGACAGAGTGAGACTGTATCTCAAAAAATTAAAAAAAAATATATATATGTATGTATATATATATATATGTAGTAAATATTGGGAATTTCTTCAATTTTGGCCGAGCATTTAACACAGGTAGCAAATAGTGTTTATTTATGTAATCATTTGGAAAATAATAAAATGTCATACCCTATCTAAAATAGCTTTATATTCTAAATTTAAATAAGGAAATACTCACTGAAACTATTGAAAAGTATTATACTTTTTTCCTTATCATAATAGATCTGAAGACTAGACTGTTACATGTAATATGTAATAGGACAAACCTAAAATAATTTCAAATAAATAAAACTAGTGGAAAAAATACTTTTCTATCTGAATGAATCCAGGGAAGAAAGTCAATGCCAAAGTAAGCCAAAGTAAAATATTGACCTGCCAGTATACATATTCAATCGGAATCATACTTACCATTGTCATTATGTAATTACATAGTCCACCAATCATCTACCAATTAATGCTATATAAGTCTTCAATGTCTTTAACGGGGTCTACATAATCAATTTCCAAATGTATACAAAGGGAATTGACTGCCTATGTTTTAGTCTCACTGAAATTTAAGGCTTTTTTAACGTGTGGAATTTTTACAATGAGAATTGATAAGAGGTCCTGTTTTCTGAAAAACTGGTTTCAATCTCAAGTTAATTCTGAATAGACAATCAACGAGTGGTTAATGTCTATAATACCAAATATGATATTAATATAGAAAAGATTTAAACATGCTGTCAGACTGCTTGAATTTGCCAACTGAATGCCACGCTACTTCTGTAAGTCAGTTTACTCTATTTTTTAAAAGTTAATTCTCCTACTTCCAAACATAGAATAAAAATATTAAATATTGCTTACTTGGGTAAATATTTTCAAAGATTTCTGGCTGCGATGTTGAAAACAGTTCCACTATAAATGGTTGTTCTGAAGTACCATCAGCAATGTGAATCCAGCGATATGACCAAAAATCTTCACGGTTTTCTATATGGATAGAATATTAAAATAAATGAAGGTAACTGTTATATACATATGAACACAAAATTATTCACTGAAATACTTTTTATGATTTTCAATTTTAAAAGCTTACCTTTCTTTTTTGACCGCTGGACCCTTCCTACAAAAACTAAAAGGCCAATAACATCACAGATGCAATTTTCTGGCATATCATCCAGTTCTGACCTAAAAAAGTAAAATCACTAAATTAATATTTTATTTTTAAACAGTGAAAAAGCATTCTACAATTATTATTTTGAAAATGTATATCTACATAATTGCTATAGCCTAATTCTGGGTACATTTTGAGCACATTATAATGCATTGTTTTTCAGTAACCAAGACTGAAGATTAATATTTAAGACATTTTGCAAGAAACTATTTTACCTTGTGGTAAATCGGTGATTTAACTTTGGCAGTCTCCATTCTGGTTTCACCTGCTTTTCTGGAATGATAATTATATTTGTTGGGGGATCTCGAAGATTCAGGCAGATTTCTGAAAAACAAATATATTACTTTAATATGCTATTTAATACACACCAAAGAATATACATTATATATATTAAACAGCAAAATAGTAGACTGAACATTTTGAACTCACCACTTATCTCTCCACCACAGTTTAAAAAGTTTAATCACACTTTGAAAACTTTGTGTTCTATTATTTCTTTAACTTAAAAAGGGTTTTATCACTTACATGTTTTTGCCCAGACAAAATGCTATTTGGCTTTGTTTTTGAACTTTATATGAGTGAAATTATATTTGGTATTTTATGATTACTTTTTTCACTCAGCATTATATTAATAAAATTCATAGCAGTTTTCTTGTCATTTCCACAGCTGAATAATGTTCCAATGTGTTAATATAGTACAATTTATTAACTAAAATTTATTTCCATTATTGTGTTAATGAACATCTGGATTATTTCCAGGTTTTTACTATTATACATAGGGTTGTTAAAAAATTTTTGTATATGCCTCCCTGTGCACACAGGCAAGTATTTTTCTAAGGTATTATATGTAGGTGTAGAAATGCTGGATTATATGATATGTAAATGTTCAGCTCTATAGCATAATCCCTAATCATTTTAAGTAATAAGCCTATTTGTGTTTCTACCAGCAATGTGTAAAAATTCCCATTGATACACATCCTCTCCAAACCTTGGTATTGTCAGCTTTCTTTCTCTTTCTTTCTTTTT
>NW_012118177.1:180122-212814 GCF_000951035.1 Colobus angolensis palliatus | reverse complement strand
CTTTCTTTCTTTCCTTTTTTCTTTCTTTCTTTTTTTTCTTTTGACAGGGTCTTACTCTGTTGCCCAGGCTGGAGTGCAGTGGCACAATCATACAATCATGGCTCACTGCAGCCTTGAACTCCTGGGCTCAAGCAATCCTCCTGCCTTAGCCTCCTGAGTAGCTAGAATCATCATGTCCAGCTAATTTTTTTTTAAATTTTTGGTAGAGATGGGGGGGGTCTCATTATGTTGCCCAGGCTGATCTTGAACTCCTGGCCTCAAGGCATCCTCCAGAATCAGTCTCCCAGATCACTTGGGTTTCAGGTGTGAGCCACTGCACATGGTCAAATTTAGTACTTTTGGTCAATCTAGTGATATGACAATTTGTTGTGATCCTATTTTGTACTTCCCTTATTACAAATCATATTGAACAACATTTCATGTACTTACGGTTCATATATGCATTCTCTTCTGTGAAGTGCCTTGGTCTTTTGCCCATTGTTCTACTGAATTGTTGAACTGTCTTTTAAAAATTTATTTGCAAGAGTTGTTTACATGTTGGATATTAATTCTTCATTGATTATGTAGTGGCAAATACAATCTTGACCCAGTTTATTTATCTCCACTTATTTATTTAAGGCTTTCTTAATGTCTTCCAATAATGTGTCATAATCATCTTCACACAGGTCTTACACATCTTCTCTTATATTTATTTCTAGACATCTTATAGTTATTGTTGACAATGTCAATGATGTTTTCAAATTACAATTTCTAACTCTTTATTATTGGAGTATACAAAATCAGTTGACTTCTTTTGTAGCTTTGCCAATATTTTATTATTTTTAAAAATTATTATTTTAGGTTCAGGGGCATATGTGTGGGTTTATTATATAGTTAAACTCATGTTGCAGGGGTTTGGTGTACAGATTATTTTGTCACCCAGGTACTAAGCCTAGTACTCGATAGTTATTTTTTCTGATCCTCTCCCTCCTCCCACCCTCCACTTTCAAGTAGGCCACAGTGTGTGCTGTTCCCCTCTTTGTGTTCTCATCATTTAGCTCCCACTTGTGAGAACATGTGGTATTTGGTTTTCTGTTCCTGCATTAGTTTGGTAATGATAATAAATCCTATTATTTTTAATACTTTGTGTTACTTTGGTTTTCTCTGTAGAAAATTTAATTTGTGAGTAATAAGAATCTTGTGTTTTTCTTTAAAACCTTTATACCTTTAATTCATTTTGTCTTCTCACACTGGCTAGGACAGCCAGTACAACATTAAATAGAAATAGTAATAATAGGAGACATCCATTTTCCCCATTTTATAAAGGAATGTATCTAACTTTTCCCCATTAAGAATTGTGTTTGCCATTTGGTTTGGTTTTGACTTTGTAAATACCCATTATTAGCTTTTTTTTTTTTTTTTTTTTTTTTAAGATAGTATTGCTCTGTCGCCCAGGCTGGAATGCAGTGGTGCAATCATGGCTCATTGAAGCCTCAATCCTGGGCTCAAGCAATCCTCTCTCCTCAGCCTCCTTAGTAGCTAGGACTACAGGTGCATGCCACCACATTCGGCTAACTTTTTATTTTTATTTGTAGAGACAGGGTCTCACTATGTTGCACAGGTTGGTCTCAAACTCCTGGCTTCAAGTGATCTTCCTGCCTTGGCCTCCCAAAGTGTTGGAATTACAGGCATGAGCCACCATGCTCAGCACCCTTACTTAGTTTAAGGAAGGTTGCTTCTCTTGCTATTTTCTTTTTTGAATTAATGAATGGTTGTAAAATTTTAACAAAAGTTTTTTGTATATCTTTTACAATGCTCATTATCTAATTTGTAAAAGCGGTGGGTGACACAGATTTTTATATGTAAAACCAATTTTGCATTGCTGAGGAAAAATGCAACCTAGTCACAGTATGTGAACTTAATTTTTTTAACACATGATGCAGTTTGCCAATATTCCATTCAGAATATCTCTATATATGTTTATATGTTAGTGGCTGAAGCTGGCATATAATTTTTCTCCTTCATACTATTTTTGTTTGGTTTTGATTATCATGGTTATATTGGC
Source organism: Colobus angolensis palliatus (assembly GCF_000951035.1). NCBI lineage: Eukaryota > Metazoa > Chordata > Mammalia > Primates > Cercopithecidae > Colobus > Colobus angolensis. Next base: position 210,770 of record NW_012118177.1, on the reverse strand, counting down.
AGCAAAAAATGAGTTTGAGAATATACTTTCTAGTCTAGTCTCTGGAATATGTTTAGAATGATATATTCCCTAAATGTTTGGTAGAATTTCTCTATAATATGATGTGTGCCTGATATTTTCTTTGTGGGGAAATTTTAAACCTCTGATTCAATTCCTTTAATAGTGATAAAGCTATTTGGGCTTTTCTCTTCTTGGTTAGTTACATTTTTCTAAGAACTTTCTGTGTAGCAAACAAAGCTTAAACCAGGATAAATATATTTGATTTCTATTTCTGCCTGTTACTAGTCATGTGAAAGGAAATATTCACTTTACCTTTATGAGTTTCAGTCTATTCATATATAAGCAAGCAAAGTTTGTATTACATAATACTACCTTGCATCATAGTTTGCATATTCCAAAGTACTTTCATTGTCATAGTATCACTTAATTATATTCAAGGTCCCTTCCAGCTCTAAAATGCTAGGGTTTCTAATTAAAGAAATAGCCCCTGCCCGCCAAAATAAAAAATGCTTGTTGCTATCATCCAATCAATATGCATTGTGTAATACAGTCTGAAAATTTCAAGATTTTAAAGGGTGTATTATTTGTGTATGCCAGCTACATACTATTTTGTAAAAGGTACACAGAATAATACACAAAATGTCAATATACAAAGCCATACACATCCAGCAAATAATACATTCTTTGCTTTGCAATAGAATTTCTATCTTTATAGATTTCCATTTATTCAGTCTTTTAAAAAAATTACATTGGCCAGGTGCAGTGGCTTATGCCTATATTACCAGCACTTTGGGAGACCGAGGCAGGTGCACCACTTGAGGTCAGGAGTTCAAGACCTGTCCGGCCAATATGGCAAAACCCTGTCTTTACTAAAAATACAAAAATTAGCCTGGCATGGTGGTGGGCGCCTAGCTACTTGGGCAGGAGAATCACTTGAACCCAGGAGGTGGAGGTTGCAGTGAGCCGAGATTGTGACGTGGCACTCCAGCCTGGGTGACAGAGCGAGACTCTGTCTCAAAAAAAAAAAAAAAAAAAATCACATCTTAGTTCTTCTAACTTGGAACTATGTGTGGGAAATATGAAAAATAAACCAAGATAAATGATCCCAGTAGTTTTCTTCCAACATGAACACCTAGAAGGCAGTGACGGTACCACCTTTACTGACCAACTCTCCTCCCACTATATACTGTTTCTCATTTATAATGCTCAGAACATTTAAACTACATTGGTATTTTTCCTAACCTCTGCTTAACACTTTTCCCATGCAACACATTCTCCTACTTTACTGTCCATTCTTTCTTCAATTACATTTTTATTCATTTCCTTATCCTTTTTGTCTATTACATTTTTAATGTCGTTTATGTCATTAGTCTTTCGTTTTACTATAATTTGTTTATCTTACATAGTTATCACCCCATTAGACTAATTTTTAAGGGTAGAACTGTATATTACTTACTTTTGCTTCTCCTGTGCCTAACATGATTTACAGAACTGCTTTTTTTTTTTTCTCTTTAAAAGATAATTAATCACCTCCCGGCCAGGCGTGGTGGCTCACACGTGTAATCCTAGCATTTTGAGAGGCCGAGGCAGGTAGATCACTTGAGGTCAGGAGTTCAAGTCCAGTCTGGCCAACATGGTGAAACCCCATCTCTACCAAAAATACAAAAACTAGCTGGGCTTGATGGTGTGTGCCTGTAATCCCAGCTACCTGAGAGGCTGAGGCAGGAGAATCTCTGGAACTCAGGAGGTGGAGGTTGCAGTGAGCCGAGATTGTGCCACTGCACTCCAGCCTGGGTGACAAAGTGAGACTCTGTCTCAAAACAAACAAACAAACAAACAAACAAACAATAAACAAGATAGTCACCTTTCTACTCTGTTTCTATGGGATCAGCTTTGCAGATTCCACTTATGAGTTAGATCTTATAGTATTTGTCTTTCTGTGCCTGGCTTTTTGTTTTTTTTTTGACAGAGTCTCGCTCTGTCGCCCAGGCTAGAGTGCAGTGTAGCGATCTTGGCTCACTGCAAACTCCGCCTCCCGAGTTCATGCCATTCTCCTGCCTCAGCCTCCTGAGTAGCTGGGACTACAGGCACCTGTCACCATGCCTGGCTTATTTTTTGTATTTTTTGTAGAGATGGGGTTTCACCGTGTTAGCCAGGATGGTCTCGATCTCCTGATCTTGTGATCTGCCCGCCTTGACCTCCCAAAGTTCTGGGATTATAGGCGTGAGCCACTGCGCCCAGCCTATGCCTGGCTTATTTCAATTAGCATAATGTTTTCCAAGAATCTAAAAAAGTCAATCTCATAGAAACAGAGAGTAGAAAGATGGTTACCAGACGCTGGGGAGAGAGTGGGGAGGGATAGAGAAAAGCGAGATGTTGATCGCAGGGTACAAAATTTCAGTCAGACTGCAGGAATGTCTTAGGGATCTATCGCATTGGATAGTGACTACAGTTAATAATAATGTATTATATATTTCAAAATTGCTAATAGATTTTTAATGTTCTCACCACAAAACAGTAATAATTTGGTAAGGTGATGGATATGTTGATTGAGTCTTTCTACAATGTATATGCACAGATCAAAACATCACACTATACCCCCTAAATATATTTAATCATTATATGTCAATTAAAAATAAAGAAAATGCTAGGATAAAAAGATCTTTAGTTATTTTCATGCAGGTAATTTTTAAAGATCGTAAAGCCGTAGTTCCCAACCTTGACTGTACCTTTGGGATCAGCTGAGGAGATTTAAACCCAGAGCAATGCCATGGTCCCATTCTCAGAGTAATTAAATCAGAATCTCTGAGGATGGGGACCAGTGGCTCTTTAAAGCTCCCCAAGTGATTCCAATATACAGCCAGAGTTGTAATCTACTTATACATGTAGGCTAGGCAAACTACAGGCTGCAGATGGCTGCAAGCTTTTGTAAATAAATATTTATTGGAATATTGCCATATCCATTCCTTTACATACACATGGCTGCCTTCAGTCTACAAAGGCAGAGCTGAGAAGCTGAAACAGAGACCATATGGCCTGCAAAGCCTAAAATATTTACTACTTGGCGCCTTACAGAAATAGTCTATTGCTTCCTAAAAAAAGAGGGCAAAAGTCCTGTTACTTATCAAAAATATAAGGGAGAAAATAGAGACTGCTGCTAACATTAATAAGAAGTAAAACTGTTTTAAAGACCAAAAGGTACATTTTAAATATATTATCACCAAGGCTATCATTAAAAAAATAATTTCTGTATCTGCAATCACTTACTTGAAAGCATAGTTTCTCATACCTTAGAGAGTTTCCATTATGAAAATCTGGTCCTATAATTCTATATAGCAGAGGTAGCATGCATCCTCTTGCCAACTTTTATTGTGTTTTCTTAGTAAGTCACAATATCTCTCTCAGTTTAGTTCCTCATCTTTCTATAGCAAAAATTAATGAGATAATAGACTATGTGTACCAGACTACCTAGGTAATAACTTCTTCATCTAACAAGATCTGACCAATGTCTGCAAGATGCTTAAGATTTTAATAAATAATCATATAAGGTTTTTGCAAAAAACACAAGTTTAAGAAAACAATGAACAACTGCTACCTTTACCTGAATATTCTCTAAGTAATTAAGCTTAACGGATTAGCTGGGAATTTAGAATACACAGAAATTCAGGTTCAGAATAAAGGTATTATAAACCAAAAACAATATTTAATCTATAATTCTTACAAATGAAAGTGAAAAAATCAGTCATATCTAAAAACAATTATTTAATACATTAATTTTAATGGTCCAAAAATATTTGTGATGTCAATATATCAATACTAGTTAGGAAAAGCCCTTTCAAGATTGCAGCAATTGGCAAAATTTGAATACTGACTATAGGTTAGATATTAGTATTGTATCAATTTTAAATTTCTTGATTCTGGTAATTGTACTCAGATTATGTAATAGAATGCACTTGTTCTTAGAAAATACACGCTGAAATACTAGTGAAGTGTTTAGGCTTAAAGGGATATGTATGATGGCTGCCATTTTCTCTTACTGGATCACAAGGAATATGTATACATACATACATGTGTATGTGTGTGTGTGTGTAAAGGTATGTATATGTATGAATAGAGATATATAATGATAAGGCAAAGGTAAATGCTGGTAATTGTTGAATATGGATAAAGGGTATATGGGAGTTCTCTATACCATTCTTTCAACTGTTATGTAAGTCTGAAATTATTTCAGAAAGTTAACAGAAGTCCTTTTTAGATAGCACCTACTAGTAACTGCAAAATATATTCAACATTAACTTAATATTTTGTGACCAAAATTAAAATAAAACAAAATAAATACAACCCAAGTGGAGCTCATTCTTCAATCAACAATAAATATCTCAGGTAATTTCTCTTAATAAATGAAATAATAAATATGTATATTTATTAGGTTATGTGACTGCTTGAAAATTTTATGGACAAAGAAATGTAAAGGTTTCATAGGTTCTAACAGCTTCAGTAATTTTTATGATCTTTTTTCCTAATACAGTACGTTGCCAATTTATATAAACAAAACAATGATAAGACAACAAATTCATTGAATACTTAACCCATTGTAGAAATTAGTTTGATCTGTGGATCCACGGGGACAGGCTGTATTCTGAATGGATAACTCTTTTTAACAGAATAGTCTTGAAGCAGAAGAACTAAACCAACCCGCAAACTTTTATACCACTCAGGACACAGGGCATTCCACATAATCACTGACACTGTGCCTGAACTGTCAGCAACTTCCAAAAAGGTCTAGAAAGAAAATGATTAAAGCACATACATATTTGTCACTTTTATCTATACAGATAATACATAATATATTATTTGTGATCATTTAGAGTGATAAAAAATTTAAATTTTAATTATTTATTAATAATGATTCAGTTGTCAATTCTGTTAATATTGATAATCTAAAGAGAGTGCCACCAGACCCATGGAAGTACTAAACGTACTACTAACTTACTGTGAGACTGTAAACTCTGAGGGCACAGACCAAACCTTATTTATATTTGATTCTTCCATAATATTTAGCATGGTGCCTTACACAGAGTGATCCCACAATATATTTGACAAATGAATGAGACAAATCACATATTAGAAGTTTTACATGAAAATTTTGACATCATTCTTGATTATCTGAACTGTTGGATGGCCTTGATATTCATATTTGAGAACTTTAGATAGACATATAATTGAGTGGGCACGATGCCATCAATGCCCTGGTTACATTAATTTATATATAGCAATATCTGAGACTGGAACATAAGACATGGAAATCATTTCTGAGATACTACTTGAGAAATTATGCTAGCAGAAGGGGGAATGTTAAAACAAGTATGCATTCTTGCTGACTCTGAGTATAGTTAAAATAGAGAAATCTATTGAGGTAGAAAGTGTTTGGTGGAGTATTTCTCAGTATTAAAATACAGTGACAGACAACTTCAGTTCTGCCTAAAAGGCACTCTGTAAAGTGTTTTCTAATTCTTAATTTCTTCTTAAATAATGATGTTATATTCTCAGACCCTTTCTCTAAATGATGAATATACATTTTGGGTGATTCATCCCTTTATTCATTAAACATTTACTGAATCCATATTCCAGACATTATGTTAGGCCCTGGAATGAAGAGATGAATCAAACACTACCCCTAATAATAATAGCTGAAATATATATATATATATATAGGACTTTCTATGTGCCTGGAACATAGGTAAATCCTTTACTTATATTAACTAATTCAATCCTCACATCAACCCTGTAAGGTAAGTACAATTAGTATCCCTATTTTACAGATGAGTAAACTGAGGCTTTAAAAGGATAAATAATTTTCCCTACATCATAAAGTTAAGAAGTGGTAAACAGAGCTGAAACTTGAATTCAGTTCATATGACTACAGGGCATGCACTCTTAAGCACTATTAGATACTTCTTCCCTACAGTCAGGGAGCTCACAGTAGAGTAAGATTAGCAAACAAGTATGTGTAACTGGGTTATGCATGCTCTGATAGACCTATGTAAGGGCATATAGTGGGGTCCTAAGTAGCATGTAGTTGATTCTCCCAGTGACTAGGCATATGGGTATACATGGAAAGACTTAAATCAGAAGTAAGCACTGAACTGAATCTTAAAGATGGCTTTGCCAATCTGATGAGAACTGAGAGGAAGAGGATTCTAGGCAGAAGAAACAACATAAGCAGAGGCATGAAAGGTAGAAAACAATTGGCTACCATTAGAAAATTCCAGGTAGGGCAATTTGGTTAGCATGAGGCATAGGAAGCTCAGGAAGAGATGAGACTGGAGAGGCAAGCAAGGACGAAATGATGGAGACACAAGGAGGTAGGAAGGTAACAAACAAGGGAGGAAAGTATTGCAACAATGAGAAGGCAAAAAACTATCGGGGAATTACTGAATAATTTATGATATAATGTGCTAAAAATATATAACTGTAAAATATTATGAATGAAAAATTTTTAGTGATATGAGAAAATATTTAAGAAAATGTTAAATAATACAAAATTGTATGCACAATACGGTACCCATTTTGTAAGATAATTTAATGTGATATATGACAGTCACATGAAATATATAACATATATACATATGCACATATATGTGATATATATGATTAAATAGAATATAATAGATATGTGTATGTATATGTATGATATGCTTATATATGTGTATATATGTGATTTACACACACACAAGAAAGGGAATAAAACACATCATGTTAACAGTGGCTCTCTCTGAGTGGTAAGATCTTCAAACAGCTTTCTACATTTTCCAAATTCCCTACAATAAGCATGTATAACTTTTATAATAAAAGTTAAATGAAACATCTAAAATAGTTCTTGATATCATAGGAAAATACAATATAATATTAAGTAAGAAAAATATAGAACACAAACATATCAAGAAAGTAGAGCTCATGAGCATTATACAGCACAGAGAGTAAAGACAATAAAGAAGTATCACACAGATTTGACAATTAGAGTCACTAGTGAATGATAAGCTAAGGAAAAAAGCCAAGATAATTGTGTTGAGAAATGGGAGGCGAGACAGTAAAAACATCTAGTGTAGACTACTTCTTCAAGAAGCTTACCTGAAGAGAAAGATAGGGAATAGAAGAGTCATAAGGCCAAGGGAGACTATTTTCTTTTCTTTTTTAAATGGGAGACTAGAGTATGTTTATATGTTGGTGCAGAAAGCATAGGTGAGAAGAAAAGGTTGAAGGAAAATAAAAAGGTGGGAAGGAGACCACCTGGATCAGGGAAATAACGGGCACCGATACAGAAATAATTTCTTTTTGCACAATAAACTATGCAGAAAAATACTTTATAATATACATTTATGTACAATTAAAATTATCACATTGAACTTACGAAATGTTATTTAAATGAGCAGGTTATCATACTATGGAGTTAGGTGTGTAAGTTATAATTTATAACTTTAAATTAGCATATGATATCCTATTACTTGTACCTGATATGGTTCAATCATCTTTTTATCAGGTTTTCCATAGTATCGCAGTTTTGATTTATGTAAGATCCTCACAAGCAATGCAGGAAAATTTCTTCTGTTAGTCCAGGTCATTTCAAGGTGAGAAAGGGAAATTATTTTGGTATCTAGAATATAAAAAAGAGGAAAGAAATCCTGTTTAACATGTAATGGTAACTTCAAAGACCTATTTTAATGGTTAAAAATAATAGATTGATCATACCTAAAGTGACTCCTTCTTGCCAGCTAAACCTTGCCAGCTAAGTCTATATACCTCTCCCACATAAACTAAATTTGATCCCTGATATTAACAGCTGAAATATATATAGGGCTTACTATGTGCCTGGAACATAGGTAAACACCTATATTAACCAACAAGTTGTTCCACCTAGAATGCCCTCCATCTTACCAAACCATTTAATAACTTCCTGGAAAACCTGGATCTAAACTCACCTCTCTTAAGATATTTTGTGAAAAAACAAAAAAACAAAAAAACAAAACTCAATGTCACGGAATATGTTTCCCATTATTAAGCACTTATATATTTAATATATAGAAATGGGCCAGGTGCAGTGGCTAATGCCTATAATCTCAGCACTTCGGGAGGCCGAGACCAGCAGCTTGCTTGAGCCCAGGAGTTCGAGACCAGCCTGAGCAACATGGCAAAATCCCCCATGTCTCTCCAAAAAGACAAAAATTTGCTGGGCATGGTGGCATGTGCCTAAAGCTCTAGCTACTCAAGAGGCTGAAGTGGGAGGATCACCTGAGCCCAGGCAGCTGAGTTCACTGCAGCCAGGCTGCAGTGAACCGTGATCACACCACTGCATTCCAGCCTGAGCAATTGAGAGCCCATCTCAAAAAAAACCAAAAAAACAAAAAACAAAACCATATAATTGTTTTATTACACATTTTTGTATTGCTTTCATCTCAGTTTCATATGTATAAATTCTATCTCCCCCAAACATGACAGACATGGTCCTGTATCAGAACCTTTGCAATTGCTGTCTTCCCTTTAGATATCCAAGTGTCTTTCTCCCTCCTCTCTTCAAACTTTGCTCAAATATCACCTTCTCAGTGATATTATCCCTAACCATCCTATTAAAAACTGACTGTTTTACGTATCCTCCATTCCACTTTATTTTTCTACATTGCACTTACTATCTTATATGCCATACAATTTACTTAGAAACGTTTTTATCTGCAAGCCTGCTGGCAAGTTCAAAAACTGCTTAAAAGCTATTATTCATCATCTTAAAGAATTAATTTGTCATACTGATGTATTCTTCCTTGAATTAAGAGAGGTTCCATCTGCAATTGTCTCCACATTTTTCTCTCTCACAGCCCACAGTCCCAACTATTAAGACCTGAATTTGCATTAGTACCAGTATTTCTTTTGCTAAGGCTCCCTTCATTTCTAGCTTTGTTTACATAATGATTTACCTAGTCAACATTTTTGACACAAAAATCACACTTGTAATTTCTTTTTAATAAGGGATTAAATGGTATTATATAATTATGCCTATACTATAAAACACACACACAATTTTTAGTATTAGGATACTCTGTAATTTTCCTTCCAGATTCTCCCAATAGATTACTATCCTAAGATCACAGTTCCTAACATTTGATCTGATATAATTAAGTGATTTCATTTTAACGTCAGATGAATCTCGGATCAGTTTTGAATTGTCTGGGATGTACGTGGAATACTCTTGATCAATGAAGGCACATATAGCTCCTTTACTGTCTGGAATAAATTCAAGAGCTACCTAGTTGCGTAAAACCAGAGTTCTAAGAGCCTCTGTTTCTGTTATAATTAGGTCCAGAGAGTTAGCTGTAATCAGACATCCTCCTGGTTAACATTTTTCCCAGTTTGGGTTTTTAACTCACAAACTTCATAGAATACACATTTTATCTCTCAAATCTATAGAAGAATTAGAGGCTGTTTACAGACAATGAAGAATTTGTGTAAATTCATAGCAATAAATGTGTTCATTATCAAAAAATAATGAAAATAAACTGGTTATTCAATATGCAATAGAACAGTGATTCTCAAAACGTTTTGGTCTCAGGATCCTTATACATTCTTAAAAAATACTGAAGATCTTGAATAGCTTTTTTTTTTTTTCTTTTGTTGAGATGCAGTCTCACTCTGTTGCCCAGGCTGGAGTGCTGTAGTGTGATCTCGGCTCACTGCAAACTCCACCTCCCGGGTTCAAGCGATTCTCCTGCCTCAGCCTCCTGAGTAGCTGGGACTACAAGTGTGCACCACAATGCCTGGCTAACTTTTGTATTTTTTAGTAGAGACGGGGTTTCACCATGTTGGCCAGGCTGGTCTCCAACTCCTGACCTCAAATGATCTGCCCACCTCAGCCTCCCAAAGTGCTGAGATTACAGGTGTGAGCCACTGTGCCCATCCTGAAGAGATTTTTACTGTACTATAAAGTAGACTAAGAATTTTTAAATGACCAATTCATTAAAAATAACAATAAACTACTATGTATAATTACAGATAACATATTTTTTTGAAAAAAGACTGTATTTTCCAAAACCAAAAAATAATGTAGTGAGAAGTGTGGCATTGTTTTGCATTTCTGCAAATCTTGTTAGACTCCAGCTTAATAAATGACAGGTGGATATTCATATCTTCTTTGATATTCAGTTTGCTTTTATGTCACATGTCATTTAGCCTCTGGAAAACTACAAATTGCGAGAGCATAAGAGTGAAAAAAGGTAAGTAAAGCCTTAGTATTGTGAAAATAGCTTTGACCTCATGAATCCTCTGAAAATGTCTTGGGGCACCACTAGAGGTCCCTGGACCATACTGTAAAAATCATAGCAGAAGAATAAGTCTAAGGAATGCAGAAGGAATAAAAATTAAAGCTAAAAATAATGAATAGGAAAACACTATACCACAATAAAAAATAGAATTGATAAATTCAATTCTCTAGAAAAATTAATGAAAATGTAAAACTTTGGCAAGTCTAATCATGAAAAAGAAAACAAAAATGTAATGCTCAGAATGTAAACAACTATACACACAAAGAAAAATTGTTAAAAGATTATTATGTATGATTTTATATCAATAAATTAGAAAAGATCAGTGAAATGGATAATTTCTTAGAAAAATATGAATTACCACTATTGCCATAAGAAATAAAAGAAAACCAACCTAGGTCTTTACCCATGGAATAAAATGAAAAAAGTTTATGAATGATGGCTTCCAAAACCGGCAGCAGGTTCACATGGTTTTACAAGAAAATTCTAACAAATTTCAAAGAACAGCTCTTTCCTTGAGCTATAAATTGTCCCAGAGCCTAATAAAATATAGAAATTGTACCACTTCACTTTATAAACTTAGAATAATCCTGAAAAATTCCAACAGAAATAGTACAAGAAAGAAAACTATAAACCAAAAATTAGTTATGATGGCAAAAATCCTAAATACAATACTTATTTAGAAGCATGCACAAAGACAACTGTGCCATGATCAAGTGGAGTTCTAAATATCTTCTCTTATTCAGTAGGGGTATATTATATATTTTGAATAACTCTAGAGACTGAAACAGAGATGTAAGTTTAAAAAATTTTGTTAAAACATTAATACACGTACCATATATATATATATACACACACACACATACCTACTAGGTACCCATAAAATTTTTTTAAAAAACATTGAGTAACAACTAGGAGACTAGGAGAATACAAATAAAATGTATAATTTCCAAACTACCAGAAGAAAATTTTAATCCTGCAAAAGTAAAAAAAAAAAAATAAGGTGGCATATGGTAAACATAAAGTAGAATTTCAAGAACAGGTACAAACATCATTATTCACATTAAATTTAGATAAATTAAATTCACCTCTTAAAAGAAAAATAATTGGTTTGGGTCAAAAGGCAGTCTTAGCTATATACTTTTTAAAAGAGACAACCCTAAAACGAAATGGAAATAAAGGGATGGAGAAGCATACACTAAGGCCAGTGGTTCTCTTTCTTTATTTTTTGAGACAGTGTCTCACTCTTTTGGTCCAGGCTGGAGTGCAGTGGCACAATCAAGGCTCACTGCAGTCTCAACTTCCTGGACTCAGGCTCCCCCCACGACACCCCTGCACCAAGTAGATGGGATTACAGACACAAATCACCATGCCCGGGCTAAGGTATTTTTATTAAAGACGGATTTTGCCGTGTTGCCTCGGTTGGCCTAGGCTGGTCTGAACCTAGGCTGGTCTCAGCATGGACTCTGAACTCAAGCAATCCGCTCGCCTGGGTCTCCCAAAATGCTAGGATTACAGGCATGAGCCACCGCGACCGGCTTGCCAGTGGTTCTGAAAGTGTGGTCTCTGCACCCACAGCATTGTTACTAGCAGTGAATATGTTAGAAATGTAAATTCTAGGGCCCTACCCCAGACCTAATGAATCATACACTGGGAACGGTGGTCAGCAATCTGTATTTTATCTTGTTTTATTTTTGTATTTTTACATTACTGAATTACTGTAGTCATTTTTGAAATAATTACACTTCAGCATAACGGCCTTTCTTTAGTGTTTTCCATCTTTCAAATCCATTAAAAATACGACAAAACTGATTTTAAAAATCATGTTGGAAACTAGATGTTGTGATAACTTATTGTGCATAAATTCATTTTGATTATATACTTTCATGTATTCTGTTTAGCTTTTGGGGGTCTTCTCTGCCATTTCAAGTGAGAATTTTACTGAGACGGTAATATCTTTAAACCCCTCTCTTATTTTCATGGCATGCAATTGGCATTTCTTTTTTGCTTCGACATTTGAAACATACTGCCTTAATAATTTCTTTAAGTTTTGGTGTATTCTTTGTCTTTGCAACCTTTTCCAAATCTTTTTTTCTGCTTAAATGTTTTTTCTCTGATTTTTGTAAGTGTAATTTGAAGTTGTCAGTATCTGGATGCTTATTTGTCTCCAATTCCCATTGCTTATTTTTGCATTTTTGCCCCATCCATTTTTTTTCAGTGTTTCTTGATATTATTTGTGAATTTGTAGAGTTAAGAATCACTTAAGTTATTTTTCTGACTGGCACTCTTGAGGTGATATGCATGCCTACTCACATTTGGGTATCATTGTCCTAATACGCTACCAAAAAGACTGTGGAAATGGCAAACATTACTATCAGGAAAAATAGAACTCAAGGCAAAAGGGAAAAAGAGGCAAATTCCACATTGATAAAGTGTAAAACTCAACAATAATATATTAATCAGTTACGAAACTGCACACGTTATAGTAACATCTAAAGCAAAACCTTTTAGAAATATAAGGAGAAATAAATGCAACTATCCTCATAGAGAGAAGCCAATATTCCTCTGAGAAACGGGCAAATAAAGTAATTAAAAATAAGGATATGGAATACGTGAATTACATTTTTAAAAATCTGGTATAATAATAAACTTTAAACCTAATAAACAAGCTTTTTCTGAACTTTCAGAGATTAAAGAAGCAAAAAAGAGCCGGGCACAGTTGCTCACGGCTGTAATCCCAGCATTTTGGAAAGCTGAGGTGGGTGGATCAACTGAGGTCAGGAGTTCGAGACCAGCCTGGCCAACATGGTGAAACCCCCGTTTCTACTGAAAATACAAAAATTAGCCAGGTGTGGTGGTGTGTGCCTGTAGTCCCAGCTACTCAGGTGGTTGAAGCAGGAGAGTCGCTGCTGGAGAACCCGGGAGGCGAAGGTTGCAGTGAGCCGAGATCACGCCAGTGATCCAGCCTGGGCAACACAATGAGGCTGTCAAAAAAACAAAAACAAAAACAAAAAACAAACAAACAACAACAACAACAGAAGAAAAGTAAAGAAAAAAGAAAAACAGAAATGCCAATTGCATGCCAAGAAAATAAAAGAGAGGGGTTTAAAGATATTACTGTCTCTGTAAAACTATCACTTGAAATTGCAGAGAAGACCCCCAAAATTGGAAAATATCAGTGAAATTTAGACTCCAAAAGGCTAAACAGAATACAAGAAGGTAGTGAAAGTATATAATCAAAATGAATTGATGCACATTAAGTTATCACAACATCTAGTTTCCAACATGATTGTTTAAATCAGTTTTGTCATTTTTTTAATGGATTTGAAAGATGGAAAACACTAAAGAAAAACCATTAGGCTGGAGTGTAATTATTTCAGAAACGACTACAATAATTCAATAATTCAAAAATACAAAAATAAAACCAGATAAAATAAGAAAATATAAATAACGAGTAACAATAAAATCTCTATACTTCCAAATCTAGTGGATGCAGCCTAAACAATATCCATGGGAAATTTCAGAATTTTAAATGCTTTTGGAAGAAATAAACAAGCAAATATATGAAGCAAGCATTTAACTCAAGAAAGTAGTACAAGAAAAATATGAACAAAAGAAGTATGTAAAAGAAATTAAAGATGATAGCAGAAATTAAGTAGAAAACATCTCCTCACTATACATTTTGTTATTAGTAAAACCAAGTGTCTTAAAAGAAATACCAACAATAAGACTGATAAACTTCTGGCAAGGCTCACCATAAGAAAAGGTGAACACACAAACATGAGATTTGTGAAAAGAGTCGTAATTGACAAGATAGGTCAAAAAACATAGATTACTAAGTACAGCTTTCAGATCTAGGTGAAATGAGATTTCCTAGTGAATTACCAACTCTTAAAAATGGGCTCTTGAAAAACCATTATTGGTTTAATCATTTTATCTAAAAGAAATTGAAAAAGAGGCATCCCCCCCACAACCCCCAATCCTGGCCCAAGACAACAGGTTCAGATAGTTTTAGAGAGGAATTTTACTAAACCTTTAAGGAACATATAATTTCTGTAAGCACAGAAAGACGGGCAAGCTTTCCAACTCATTCTACTAGGCTAATATTAACTCCATATAAAAATTGCATTGAAAAAGTACTCTCCCTGCAAAAAACAAAAACAAAACCTATAGACCAAATTCACTTAAATAAGCAGATGTAAAAATAATCATGACCAAGTTGGAAATCAAAAGTGGCTCAACATTAGTAAAACCATCAATTTATTTCATTCATTCTTTTATTCAACAAATACTGAATGCCTACTATTTGCCATTGTTCTAGCTATAAGATACGGCCCACAGAAATGAAAAAAAAAAAAAGAGTCGTGGATCTTATAAAAATGTAAGGGGGGAAAGAAAAACAGGTAAAGAAAATAATTTCAGAATGCTATGATTCTAGGAAGATCATTTGCAGGGTGGTGTAATAAGAATAAATGGGGAAGGAAATATTTATTTAAAAGGCTCTTTTAATATGTTTTTATTTGAGTCGAAACTGGAAGGTGGGAAGAAACTTTCCAGAAAGAGGAAAAAGCAGGTGCAGGAAAAAGACTGGAGGTTTGAGGATCAAAAAGAAAGCTGGTTGCTAGAACAAAATGGTGGAGGAGAGGGGTTAGAGATTAGAGAGGTGTGTAAGGGATTCTGTAGGGCAAGAGTCAGCAAACTATACAGCCCACAAGCCAAATCTTGCCTGTTGCTTGTTTTTGTAAATGAAGTTCTATTGCAACATGGCCAGACCCATTTATTTACATACTGCTTGTGACTGCTTTCCATATACAATGGCAAAAGTGAATGGTTGTGACAGAGATCATGTCTGGAAAGACAAAAAGATTTACTGTTTGCCTCTTTACGGAAAATTCGCCATCCTCTGGAGTACGGCCTGCCTTCCAGACCCTGGTAGAGTTTGGGTTGCTGCCTAAATGCAATGGGGAGCCATCTGAGAGATTTAGGCAGGATGGTGTGGCACAGGCTAACTTCTATTTTTAAAAGCTATTTTTGAGGTCACAATATGTGCTACCTTTCAGATAAGCTACTGACCAGGAGGAGGCATGAGGGAGACTTTTGGGGTAACAAGATACAGAAATGTTCTATATCTTGAAGGAAGGGAGGTGATGGTTACACAGGTATATATATATGAAAATTTATCAAGCTGTATTTTTAAAACTTTTTTTTTACTGTGTACAAGGTAAACCGTAATGAAAAGTTTCAAAAGCACAAATGTGTACCATAAACAAAGTTAAGAGAAAAAGAACAGAATGCAAAAAAATAATTTGCAGTATATAGCAGACAAAATTGTAATACCCATTAGCAAAGGAATCCTATAAATTAATTAGAAAAATATCAAAAGATATATTTGAAAATAGTAAGATATGGGGAAATGGGCATTCTCATATGTATGTTGGTGAATGCAAATTAGTACAACCTTTTGAGAAGATGATCTGTCTATATCCACAAAATTAAAAAAAAATTAAATACCTTTTAAGCCAGCAGTTTCGCCAGAGGAAGCCGTTCAACAGCAATACTTGAACATAGTAAACAAAAATGTGTGTACGTTCTAATGATGCTTAGCATTGTATTTAATACTAAAACAGTAATAAGTGCCTAAAACTACAAATTACCTATTCACATGGGCATGATTATAGAAATTACGGCACACCCATGCTATGGTATATTGTATGTACAGATGCACATGAAAGATGCCTGAAATAGGTTTAGTGGAAATAGCAAATCACACAATGGCATTGATTTCTTTAAAAAAAAAAAGAGAGAGAGAGATACACAACAAACTGCTGACAGTTTGGGATTTTTAGAAGAAAGGTGAAGGCACCAGGGAAGGTGAAAGAGGTCTTTCACTTCTCCCTAATATTTTATTATTAACAATTTGAAACATATAGCAAAACTGAACAAATTTTACAGTGAACATCAGTATGCCTACTTCCTAGATTTTATCACTAACATTTTACTATACTTGGGTGGTATATTTCTAACACAATATACTTTTAAATATACAGATTGGGTTTTATTTTGGCACACATACATTGCCTTTTGTATTATAAATATGGTTTTAATGAATGAATAGATATTATGACAAAATACATTTCACAAAGTATTAACCCCCTCAACTTTTCTTGTAGGGCACCAGTTTTTCATTTACACATTCAATTCTAAAAATTAAAGTGATTAACATTTAGAGTAGTAATGCACTACTGCCTTATTTCACGCTTGAGATAAAATAACTCCATTTTTTCATACCAGAAATAAATAGCTATCTTGCTTTTTAAAATTTCGTTATTTAAAACATCCTTGCCTACACATTTCTATAACATATTTTTTCCTTACAACTGGATGTGACTATAATTGCATGGTTTTTGAGCTAGTTATCCTTTTACTTTCAAGTTTGTTGCTCTCACACGTCACAGTAAGATTATCCGTGATTTAGCATTGTGACAACAACATTGCAAAAGGGACTGAAAAGCAGTAATGTAGAAAATTATAGTCTTTCTCCTTCCAGTACTTTCTCTTATTTTATTTTTTGCATTTTATTTCTTTTTCCATTTCAAACGTGTTCATGCCTACAGTACTATCATTCCCCTTAATTTCATCTGTTAGAGAAAAAAAAAAAACGTATTTTAGAGCGGTTGCTGATGGCAAGCTAGTGTTTTCAAGCTAACTTCCTAATTCTGATACAGAAAAATTGAAGTTCCCAGATCAGTACTCTTTGTGGTGAGTAATAAGAAACAAGAAAATGGGAATGTCAAGCCTTCCATAAAAATCACACGGTTAAAAGGTGATATTTACATAACTGTTACACGGCGTTTCAATCAATGTAAAGTATTAAGGCATACATCACGAAACATCCTTTTTGAATGAAGATTAAAACATGCAAACCCGCAAATTTTTACAACCTTTATGCTAACTTCAAATCTTTAAGCTCTTCAACCACAACGTAGTATTTCCACAACTGGATTGGGGGTAAAACTAAGATTAATTCCACCACAATCAAACATGTAACGAACGTATGAGGAATACTGACTCCCACATCAGTACATTTGCCAGAC
The DNA here is from genome assembly GCF_000951035.1 of Colobus angolensis palliatus. Classification (NCBI taxonomy): domain Eukaryota; kingdom Metazoa; phylum Chordata; class Mammalia; order Primates; family Cercopithecidae; genus Colobus; species Colobus angolensis. Next base: position 193,372 of record NW_012118177.1, on the reverse strand, counting down.
TGAATTTTAAGATGTAGTCAGACACACTTCCTGAATTGGCCACTTTTGCAATCAAAGAAACAAACAAACAAACAAAAAACACCTACAAAAACCACGGGCTGTGCAAATTTCATTGAGCATCCCTTGGTCATTTAAGAAAACTTGTCTACCTACCACTCCTGGCTTGCAATTAACAATACAAAAGCATTTTCATTTCCTTTCCCGTTCACGCAAGCTCCTGAAAACTATTTTTTAAAACCCTCTGCCATTCTTTCCACACACTTACCGCTAAAGTTGTGTTCCTCAGGTTGCTTGTCTGTTAACCAGATATCACCATAGGGATCTTCGTTATTCCACAGCGCCAGGTAATGACTCTTCCCGCCTCTTAAGGGCCTCTCTGGTTTCTGCTGGTGCGCTCTATTTCTGAAGGGAGTTTCTAAAGAAATACTGTCTGAAGTCTCCCCACAGTGGACGTTGTCTATGCACAGGATCCCCTGGCCTATCCTTTTCTCATTGTAAAGACATGAGACTCTGGAAATTCTCATTTGTATGCCAACTTTAAGAATATTTTGATATACGAGAGAGTTCAAGCTGGGGTCCAGGTAGCACTTCTCCTGGTACACCCCGTCTGAGATCGTCACATCATAGCAATAAAGGGGAGGCTTGGGCACCGTGTCCCGTGGCTCATCCTCTAACAGGTACCTTTGGACGGCCAACACAGTTACAGGCACCACCTCCGAGGGGGTGACACACTGGCGAGGTGAGTCCATAATCTGCTCAAGAACCTTTTGGATCCAGGACCTGGGCCCTTGGGCACCAGCTCTTCGGATCACCCCTCCAGGGACCCCAGCCCGATTCCTCTCAGGATTCGGCCAATCTAGCCCTGCATGTGAGGGACCAGCCTCAGGCTGTCCTGACTCACCAGACATTGTTGGATAACTGCGTACCCGCTTCACTCCCAAAAGCTAGTTTGCCCCTTCCAAAGCGGAGAGAAATAAAACCGCGCGCTTTGGCGACGATCGCTACTCTGCCCCTGCTGACAGGCAAGTCTCCGCCCCGTAGCGAGGCTGCAAAGACTTTACGCTTGCGCGCGCCAGCTCTCCCACCCCGCCCCTCGCTCTGTGCGCTTCCGACTCGAGACACTGTTACTAGGCAGTCACAAGCGCGAGTTACGTAGCAGGTCGTCGGACCTTGTGCCCGCCGGGTTGCCGTCTGGGGGAGGGATGACAGGGGGCGGGGAGGGGGAATCGGTGGTTGTCATGGTTCTCAAAGAGGGAAGGGGAGGAGCGCTTGTGGCTACCCTGGAAAGGAGGATGCCTAGAGGCAAGGGAAAAGAGAAAGTGGCAAGAACCAGGGTGCAGAGTCAAAGCTCAGGGTTTTCGGGGTTTGGGCTTTGGGCCAGGAACAGAAAGTAATTTAGAGTTGGTTAATATACATTAATGTAATAACATGGGTTTCCTGTAGTATGAACAAAACCAGATAATTTATGCACAGCCTCCAGGACAGACCCTAGCACAAAAAGTCCTCAATAAACATTAGCAGCTATTGCGATTAGCATTAGCATAATTATCTGTAGTGGCTCCCTGAGTGTAGGGTGGGTGAATTAGTGTTTAAGTGCAAATGAAAATAGAAAACTAGAACTGGCTTGTAAAGGGCTGCCTTTAGATTAGACTTCTTAAAATGCACGTAGTTTTAATATAATACGTGGCCGAATGTACATCTAGGGTATAGATTTCAGAAACTTCGTTTGTTTAATGCAAGGCATATATCAGGAATGAATGTAAAGTGAAAAAGCTGATAAGAATAGTAAAAATTAAGGATAAAATATTTATCGGATGTACTTAGATGTACCAGTATACACAGAGGTAGTAATTGTTCTAAGAATACTTTTTAAGATGGTTATGAGCTAATTTTGTTTATATTAATTTCCTTTGACTCTCTATTTTATCATTCTTTATTCACTATTTATGAAGTCTCTACATGAAGTAGGCACTGTTTTAGGCCACTGGGGATAACTGTAGTCAGGGTCCTTTCCTCAAGTTTCTTCTCATTGCTTGGGCTAAAGAACCCTGCCGTTATTAATACTTAACTAATTTACTCATTCTATACAGATTTCTTGAGTGTCTGGTCTCGGCCAGTTATAGCCTTGCTAGGGAGATCAGAAAACATAGTAAGGGGAAAGAAGTGGAGGGAACAGGAGTTAATATTTTGTAAAAAGTCTGATTACAGAAAGGCTCGCTAGTAAGAGACTGAACAGAACAGAGATGTGCAGGAAGTGAGGAAGTGAGCTATGTGGATATCTAGGGGAATGGCACTTGAATCAGAGAAAACAGGAAGACTAAATTCCATGAGACAGAAGCATACTTGATATTTTCAAGGAAATGCCTAAGCCAGTCAGCTGCAGGGGAAGGGAGAGGGGGAGAGTGGTAGGAGGTGAGGTCAGAGAGGTAGCAGGATTACTTCTGTTACTTAGTCTTGAATCTCACTTCCTTCATGATGCCTCCCCTAACCAAATCAGTCTAGGATAACCTTTCTCTTCTCTGTATCACCTTTTATCACTCATTTGATATTTATCATCTAATACCTGCAGTTAAAAAAGAAACTGAATGTATGCATAACTCAGTTTCTCAGCATGGGCACTCTTGATTCTTTGGGCCAGAAAGTTTTTTTGTTGTGGGCTGTCTTGTGCACTGTAGGATGCTGAGCAGCATCTCTGGCCTCTACCCGTTAGATGCCTGTAGCACCTCCCTCTCCAGTTGTGAGAATCAGAAATATCTCCAGACATTGCCAAATGTCCCCTGGGGTGGCAGAGTCGCTCCAAGTTGGAACATCCGATTACAATCTGCATTAACTAGATCTTAAACTTTTCGAAAGCAGAAACTGATTTGTTCTTTTCTGCTTCCTGTAGTTCTTTCACTACTGTTATGCATAAAAGACACTCAAATATTTTAAATAAGTAAAACATATAATTCCCAGTGCCTCTGTACCGAAGGGAATATACAAGTTTGGCTTTCCATAAACAAACAAGTACAATATACAAAAATCCAAACTTACTAAACATAAAATAAGTTGCCTGAGTGTAGGTACTTTGTTATGTTAACTGCAGAATCTCCCGTGGCAAAATCAGTATCAAGCATATAGTAGGTACTCAATAGTACTGTTGAATGAATAAATGAAATTATGGATTTGTATTGCATTTACTGTAGGGGTCATTAAATGTCGACTATCTCTGTTGTTTATCAAAGGAGAATGTGTTTGAAATATTTCAAATGTATTCCATCAGCAGCCCCTAAACTATATATGCTCAGTGAAATTTATGAATAATAGTATTGTCTCATCACATTCTGGGTCCTTCCAGTTAATTCATGAAAGATGGATATTGGCAGTGGTGCTTAGTATTTAGATAATCACTGGAATTGGGAAGAAATAGCACTAATGTTTAGTTTTACACTACTACTAACAAAGATGTATGGTGACTGTGGGCACACATTTGGAGACTTATATTGCTCTACTGACAATCTGCTGATAGTGTACAACTCCCCAATAATTAACGTGCCTACTTGAGTAGTAGTCACACCTATGAAAGTATGAATGCTCTCTGATTTGGCATTACTAAGCACCTGTTTTAGGATCGATTTCACAATAATAGAAAAAGTAAAGGATATGACCTTCAAAGCCAGTAATGAGTATTATTAAGGTTATTGATCTTTTTCTCCTCTCAGATCTGGAAGGTTTATTACAGTGCCTTCCAGAGTTTAAAATGGTAAAAATAGGCAAGACAAAATTTTATAAAATGGAATGTTCTAAGGTATTCAAAACACCGTAAATATGTTATGAAATTTATTTTGGTTGTCCACTTGGTGCAGCTATAAGTCACATTGATTTTCTTCATCTTTAAAACTGAACCAATAAAAGTAGTCACAGTTGTTGAAAAATTAAGTTAGTTCATATGGGCAAAGTGCTTAAAACAATGCCTGGCACATAGTAAGAGCTCAATAATTGCTATCTATTTTTACTATTATTCTAAAAGGAAGATAAAGGCATAACATAAAATCATAGAATTCTAGAACTATAGGGAGCCATTAGATGCCCACAGTTCAGTGTTCTTCAGACTGTGGATTGTGAAACATTAATGAGGCTATGAAGTCAATGTATTGGTCGCAAACAGCAATTAAAAATATATGAAAATAACGGCACAGAAAATATCAGGGTGCATCACCCATAGTAAGGGTAAGAATTGCTTTGTAAAATTTTTGTGTTAGATTTGATGTATGTATATGTGTATACTGGGTTGTGATGTAAAATGTATTTCTTACTATAGTTTTGGCCAAAATGTTTAAAAACAACTTCTATAGTTCAACTATCTTTTATTATAAATGAAGAACTCAGGCCTAGAAAGGGGGACAAACATGAACAAGATAACAGTGTGATAAGTGGCAAAGCATAAGAACTGCTAGCCAAGACTTCTGATCACTAACCCTTAAAAAAAGGCTTTCCATGATGCTAGGTAGGACAGATCCTGCATTATCTTCCAAATATAATCAATTTTTTTTGTGTGTGAAGAACCTTGTTTTTTCTATCCTCACATTCATTTAACAATCCTTTCATTCATTTGCCTGGATAGGCATCATTCTCCAGCCTTGGACATTGGAGGTACACATATAGGTTCATCAAATTCATAAGATTATGAGAGTGTGGGTGGAGTTGTGGGGGAGGAAGAAAAAGAAGTGGATGACTAGTTGGTGCTAAAAGGATGTGGAGAGTTCGGCTGCTATCTCAAAGAGTATTTAGGTAAGCTCTCCAAACATCACCACGGTAACAAGAGAGGGCCTGAGGGTGGCTGCCTGGCAACGAGAGCACTACAACCTCCAGCGCAGTGCTGCCCTTTTCCAACATCTTTCCCTTTTAAGGCTGCTCTTGATGATTTTATTAACTAAATTGCCGCTATATACAAGGATAGATCTGTATAGCCTGTAATACCCCATAGCTCATCGGAATCAAGGTTGCTCCTATGTTATCTTTCTATCAGATGTCGAATGAGGTTTGATTGATATATTTTAAGCACGTAAACAGAAGTCTTTAACACAGATTTATCATTAAAGTGGTTCTGGACTCTTTTGCCCTTCAGTATCTCAAGCAAATGTTCATATTTTTTCCCTGCCTTTGCTCAACCTGAGCACATATTAAACATACTATGAATGGTGATTGATGTTGTCCCCCCTTCCTTTCTTCCATCCAAATCCTACTTCTATTTTTAGTAAAGACCTAAGCATGTTAGATTTTCTTCTGAGTCTTAATATTATATCACTGTAAGAGACTTGGATTTTAGAGTGTAGATTTGCTGTTTTCAATTTATTAAGTCTTTCTTTTCTCTATTAGAGAAAGTGGGATTGCCAGTAAACTCCTGGGATTCTACAGATTAACTTAGTCCTTCTTATACTCCCTTATCATTTTCCTTTGTCATGATGTGTCTAACACCCTTCAGTGCTTATATTGTTTCTTTCAAGATTTTGTTTGTTAAAATATGTGGCTAAAATTTGATAACATTTTGGAAATCTGAACTCCAGTGTCTACCCTGGGTTGCTGTACTTGAAATAGAACTGGACTGGAAGTTGGTTCAAAATAGGCTATTTCTCTGAAGATGTCTTTGTTAGTTTTTTTGTTTTGTTTTGTTTTTATACAACAGCCTTATTAAAATATAATTCACAGACCATACAATTTACCCATTTGAAGTGGAAAATTCAGTTGTTTGTAGTATAAAGACTTGTGCAACCATCACCACAATCTAATTTTAGAATATTTTATTATCCTATAAAGGAAACTATACACATTAGCAGCCATTTCCAATTCCAACTGGCCACTGGCAACTGCTAATCCAATTTCTGTCACTATGGATCTGCCTATTTCAGACATTTCATATAAGTGGAAACATACATTGTACTTGACTTCTTTCACTTAGCGTAATAATTTTAAGGTTCATCCGTGTTGTAGTATACTTCATTCCTTTTTATGACTGAATAATATTTCATTGTATGGATACACCACATTATGTTTATCCATTCGTCAGCTGATGGATATTTGGGTTGTTTCCACTTTTGACTATTATGAATAAAGCTGCTATGAATATTAGTGTATAAGATTTTGTGTGGACATATGTTTTCTAATCTCTTTGATAGTTACCTAAGAGTGAAATTGCTGGCTCATACGACAAGTCTATGTTTAACTTTTTGAGGGACTGCCAAACTGTATGACAAAGGGTTGCATCATTTTACATTCCTACTGGCAATGTATAATTTCTACTTTCTCCCACATTCTTGCCAACACTTGTTATTTTTCCTTTTTTATTATTATAGCCATCATTGTGTGTGTGAAGTGGAATATTTTGTAAAATATTGCAAATATATTCTCCTAGTCTGTAGCTTGTCTTTTTATCCTCTTAACAGTGTCTTTCACAGAGCAAAAGTTTTTCAGTTTTTAATTTTGATGAAGTCCAATTTATTAATATATATTTTTTAATTTTTAATTTTTGTGGGTACATAGTAGGTGTATATATTTATGTGGTACATAAGATGTTTTGATACAGGTATGGAATACATAATAATCACATCAGAGTAAATGTGGTGTCCATCACCTCAAGCATTTTTCCTTTGTATTACAAATAATCCAATTATGCTCTTTTATTTTAAGATATACAATTAAATTATTATTGACTATATTCACTCTGTTGTGCTATCAAATACTAGCTATTATTATTATTATTATTAATTTTTTTCTTTTTTTGAGACAAGTTCTTACTGTGTCGCCTAGTCTGGAATGCAGTGGAGTGATCTGGGCTCACTGCAACCTCCACCTCCAGGGCTCAATCTCCCCGCCTGCCTCAGCCTCCTGAGTAGCTGGGATTAAAGGTTCATGCTGCTGTGCCTGGCTAATTTTGTATTTTTAGTAGAACCTGGGTTTTGCCATGTTGCCCAGGCTGGTCTTGAACTCCTGGGCTCAAGTGATCTGCCCACCTTGGCCTCCCAAAGAGCTGGGATTACAGGCGTGAGCCACCGTGCCTGGCCCATTCTTTCTAACTATATTTTTTGTATGCATTAATCATCACCATTTCCTCCTAACCCCTTATTAGGGGATATAATATTTCCTTTCAGTATCAAGTCTGGAAACCCTTTGCCTTGCACTAGATTTCAAAAGTAAGTATCAAGGCTGAGAACCCTTTGCCTTGCACTAGATTTCAAAAATAGTCTTTTTTTTTTTTCCTAGAAGTTGTATCCTTTTACATTTTATATTTAAGTCCATGGTCCATTTTGAGTTTGTTTTTGTATAAGATGGGAGACTTAGGTCAAGATTCATTTTCTTACTCATGGATATCCAATTATTCCAGCACCATTTGTTGAAGATCAACCTTCCACCGTTGAATTGCACCTTGGTCAAAAAATCACTGGCCAGTTCTTGTGTGAGGGTATTTCCAGGTTCTCAATTTTATTCCATTGATGTATGTTTATATTCCTCCAGAAGTACCACACAGTCTTTATTATTGAAGGTGGTCAAGTCTTGAAATTAGATTTCTCCTTCCTCTTTTTATCAAATTTATTTTAGCTATTCAAATTTATTTACCTTTCTGTAGAAATTACAGACATATTTTGTCCATATCCACAAAAATCTTGGTAGGATTTTGATAGTAATGGCTTTAAACCTGTATATAAATTTGGGGAGATTGACAATTTTACTACATTGAGCCTTTCAATGTATGAACTCTGTTTACTTTGATTTTCTTATCAGCATTTCATAGTTTTTAACATGTAAGTTTTGTGCGTGTATTGTGAGATTTACACCTATTTCAGTTTTTGAGCAATTGTAAATGATACTGTGTTTTAAATTTCAGTGTCCGTGTCTTCATTGTTAATATGTAGAAAGAAATTGATTTTTGTATGTCGAAATTGTATTTTGCAAACTTGCTGAACTCATGTATTAGTTCTAGAATTTTTTGGTACCTTCTTTGGCATATTTTACATAGACCACCATGTAATATGCAAATAGGGAAAATTTTATTTATTCCTTTCTGAGTTGTATAACTCTTATTTATTTTCTTGTTGTGATGGTTAGGATCTCCAATATAATGTTGAATAGCAGTACTGAGAGTGGACATATTTAGTCTTTCACCATTCAGCATGATGTTAACTTTACGGTTTTTGTAGATGTTCATTATCGAATCGAGATAGTTACCTTCTATTTTTATTTTGCTGTAATTTTATAAAGCATCATGAATGGATTTTAGATTTCACCAAATGCATTTTCTGCATCAATTGGTATGGTCATGTGATTTTTCTTATTTAGCTCATTGATATGGTGGATTACATTGGGTGACTTCTGAATATTGAACAAGTCTTGCATACCTAGAATAAATTTTGCTTGGTCATGATGTATAATTATTTTTATACATTGCTGAACTTGCTTGGCTAATATTTTGCTGAGAAGATTTATGTCTACATTTATGAAGAAAATTGGTCTGTAATTTTCTTTCTTTCTTTCTTTCTTTTCTTTTCTTTTCTTTTCTTTTCTTTTTTTTTTTTGACAGAGTTTTGCTCTTGTTGCTCAGGCTGGAGTGCAATGGCGCGATCTCGGCTCACTGCAACCTCCACCTCTCAGGTTCAAAGGATTCTCCTGCTTCAGCCTCCCAAGTAGCTGGGATTACAGGTGCCTGCCACCATGTCCAGCTAATTTTTTGTATTTTTGGTAGAGACAGGGTTTCACCATGTTGGCCAGACTGGTCTTAAACTCCTGACCACAGGTGATCCGCCCGCCTCGGCCTCACTGTAAGCTGGGATTACAGGCGTGAGCCACCATGCCTGGCCAATTTTCTTTTTTTGTACTGTCTGTCTGGTGGTGGCATTAGACTGACAGTGCCTTCATGAACCGAATTAAGCAATTTCACTCTTTTATTTTCTGGAAGAGATTGTGTAGAATTGTTATCTAAAAAAAAAATGGTAGAGGTCTCCAGTGAAACCATTGGAGCCTGGAGATTTCTCTTTCAGGACCTTTTAAAAATTATAAATTCAACTTTCTCAGTAGATATAATAGGCAAATAGTGTAGTTGGTATACATGAATTGAACCCAATGTACCTCCTAACTTACATTTTACCTCACAAGAGGAGAGTCTGTCCCACCAGTTTCAGCATGTAGTTGAAAGAATAGAGCAGAATGTACCATTGGCAGCTGGCAGAGATCACAGAAACCAGAGGAGATCATTACCCCAAAGTCATCCGTTTCATTATTCCTCCTGTGGGGAGGAGCAATTAAGGGATGGGAGGAGAGGTCAAGAGTGTTAATCTAATGAGGGGGGGCTCTTCAGTCGAAAATATTAATTTAAGAGAAAGATGAGATACTCCCCAAATAGCTACATGACATCAAGATGTTAGAACCAAAATATCTTACAATGAGTGAACATACTTTAGAGAATTTTCTGCAACTGACATATAACAGAAAAGGATATTATTACATTTCTTTAAAAAACAAAATTATTTTAAGTCCATTTTTAAAATTAAAAAACCATAACTCTAGCAAGAAAAAAAATGTTCTAAGTAAAATAGTAGAGGTATTTAGACTATTTTCAATATACGTTAGCCTTAAGGATGCATACACCATGATAACTGTGAATTGCATTCTCTTGGTTTGGATCCTGTTTGGTTATCCTCCTCCTACTTCTCTTCTTACTTCTTAATTTGACTCATCTAGTTCTTTGCTATCTTCATTAGGATCTTGAACCTCTTAATCAGAGGCATCATTATCTTCTGTGACACCTCTTGAGTGATGTCATATTGATCCTGGGAGTCATGGAGAAAGTGCTCCACTTTATCTGCAGCAAGGATTGTTTCAGCAGCATCATCTAGAGATCATCCCCCAAGAACTTCAAAAGGACAAAAGCAATGGAATAAAGAATCATTATATACGTGTTAGATTGGCAATAAAAAGGACATGAAACAATAAACAGCTAGTGGGAATGTAAATTGTTTCAACTAATTGTTAAATGGAACACATGCATACGCTATGATCCACAAATTTTGTATGTGCATGTGTGTGTGTATCTCCAAGAATAGTGTTTTTCAAAGTGGAGGGTGATACTAACATTTCATGGGGAAATGATTTTTCCTTGTGCTGGAAAGTACCAAACATTTTAGGGTGTTTAACATCCCTGGTCCTAACCCTCTGAATGGCAGTTGTACTCCCCAATCACTGTGAAAAATCAACCCTTCCCAGGTGAGACCTATTGGCCTAAAGAAACCCAAATAGCTGCACTAATAGATGTGTAAAAGAATGTTCACAATAGCTCTTAACTGGAAATAGCCCACATGTCCATAATGGAAGACTGAATAAGTAAATTGTAATGTAATCACACAATGGAATAACTTGATGCCTTCATGGTATCAGCATACCAGCCCTCACTTGCCTATGGTCAGGCTTTATAATGTAAGAGCAAAATAATCTGTCTTATTTAGCTACTTTTCCAGTCTGTAAAAAAAAAAAAAAAAAAAAACTAGTTTTAAAATTACTGTGATTTGGAAATGAGCTCTGTCCTTTAGTAGGGACCCTGCCAAAAAAAAATGTGGTATTGTAATGAGATTTTGCCCCTTTAATCACCACACCAGATTATCCCCTAAAATGTGTGAAACCCGTAGGGCTTAGATATAATGCTAGTTGATGCAAGTTGATGATGATACAACATTCTGAATTGAGGCACCGATAGTTTGGAAATGAAAGCATGTGGTTGGCTTTTAGCTATGTGATTTTTAAGGCTGACTACTATGCCTGAGCAACCCAGTCTCTGAATGTCTGACCACCTTTGATATAATTAAGGTTCATCAGACTCTGGATATCTGGTGGTTCTCCATGTGATTGGATAGCTTAAATCTTGAATGTTTGCTAATTTTCATAAAAATCAGTACTTAGATGGCTTCATAAGATAGAAGGCCTAAGGTTTTAATTTTTTAAACAGCCTGGAAACAATTCATATCACTAGTTTGTGTTGGTGTTATTATAACCTCTGACACATACTTTAAAATGTACTATTCCTTCTTTGACTAGACACAATTTTCTGGATGGCTAGGTTTCTTTGGGGGTACCCTTAGGCTCTTGAAATAATTTTTTCCATCCTTCTCCTCTATCAGTGTACTTTATACTCTAAAGAATGTTGAGACATTTTAACTCATAATTTCTCTTTAGTTGAGAATCTTCCACTTTATTCCTCACTGGATCACAGGAGACAGGCATTGGCAACAACATATTTGCGTGTTTTATCCACAGTTTGCTTCTATTTTCACTACGAGAACTGGATAGCCTAACTTTTAATTCAACTAGTACAAATATGAATTCTTATTATTCCACGTACTAGTTGTTTGACCTTGTGTAAGTTACCTAAACTCTCTAGGCCTGTTTCCTCCTTTTAAAAGTGGAGTGGATCACCTACCTTACAAGGTTGTTATGAGATTTGAATTATGCTGTAACTAGAAGGTCTAGAACCTGGCCTGTTTGAAAGTTAACACTATTTACAGGGTTAAAATAGCAATTCCTAAAGAGCAGTAGTCAGTAAAAAGATGTTTCATAATGTAAGGTATAGTATATAAGTCAGAGACGTGGTAAGAAATACATAACTTTGAATTTTGTGTGTGTATGAAATCCAAATGACCAATAAACATAGGAAAAGTATCCTAACCTCTTTAGTAGTCAGGTAAATGCCATTTAAAATTGTATACCAAATTGGCCGGGCGCAGTGGCTCACGCCTGTAATCCCAGCATTTTGGGAGGCCAAGGCGGGCGGATCTCGAGGTCAGGAGATCGAGACCATCCTGGCAAACATGGTGAAACCCCGTCTCTACTAAAAATACGAAAACAAAAAATTAGGCGGGCGTGGTGGTGGGCGCCTGCAGTTCCAGCTACTTGGAAGGCTGAGGAAGGAGAATAGCGTGAACCTGTCAACCTGGGAGGTAGAGCTTGCAGTGAGCTGAGATCATGCCACTGCACTCCAGCCTGGGCGACAGTAGGAGACTCCGTCTCAAAAATAAAATAAAATAAAATAAAATAAAATAAAATAATAAAAACAAAATTATATATCAAATTGCCAGAAAATTTTTAAAGAGTGATAATGGGTCATTGTGAGGTAGCCATTTTGTCTCATCTCCAAGCGGTTGGAACTTAGTGAGGTGAGAGTAACAAGTAGAAGAAGGACTTGTTAACCAAACTGTAGGGAAGGCACTTGGGCTGCTTATGGATCTTTCATGCTTTTTCTCCTTTCATACTATGGACTGATCCAAACTCTAGACATCACGTTAAGGCCAGAAGCCATCTCTTTTCTTCCCTGCAGCGGTGCCTCTAAGGCAGAGATATGTTTTAGAATATAAAAATTATAGCTTGAAAATTATGTGTTGGGCTTTTACTTTCAGCTAGGATGGAGCAGCTAATATCAAACTAGCTCAACTATTGACAATAATTATAAATGCTTGACAAATATTTTACAAAGCTGTTTGAAGACACTAGAGACCAACCAAGGCAGATAGGACATGGCAGGATAGGTTATAGTGAAGGGAAAAACATTGAGATGAGTTTTGTATTTGCTGCTGCTTTCTCCCCTGGAAGAATTGTCCAATTCACAGAGTGTTTGATATAAAGGCCAAACAGAAAGCAGCAATTAGAGATTATAGCACTCTTACTGGGCCAGGAAGACCAAAACTGAAGGTCACACCTACCAAGTGGCTGGGACTTGAATGTCCAAGGTCTCCAGGGAAAAAAAGAGGCTGTTATGGACTGAATGTTTGTGTTGCTCCAAAATTCATATATTGAAATCCTAACCCCTAAAAAGATAATATTAGAAGACAGAGTGTTTGGCAGGTCATTAGTTCATGAAGGTAGAGCCCTCATGAATGGAAATAGTAGATTTGTAAGAGACATAAGAGAGATACTCTCTCTCTCTCCACTATGTGGAGATCTAAGAAGACGGCTGCCTGTAAACCAGAAAGAGGGCCTCCACTAGGACCTGACCATACTGGCACCTTGATTTTCTACTTCCCAGCCTCTAGCTCTTTGAGAAATAAATTTCTTTTTAAAGCCATCCAGCCTATAATAATTTGTCATAGCAGCCTGAGCAGATTAAGACACAGCTACAGAGAAGTGTGATCAACATTCATGAACACTTTTACACTGTTGGTGGGATTGTAAACTAGTTCAACCATTATGGAAAACAGTATGGCGATTCCTCAAGGATCTAGAACTAGATGTACCAT
>NW_012118177.1:174229-179325 GCF_000951035.1 Colobus angolensis palliatus | reverse complement strand
AATTTTTTAAAACATTATTTTATTTTTTATTTTTATTTGTTTTTTAAGTTCCGGGGTACATGTGCAGGATGTGCAGGTTTGTTACACAGGTAAACTCTTCACCTAGGTATTAAGCTCAGCATGCATTAGCTCTTTTCCCTAATGCCCTCCCCCTACTGTCCTCCTCCGACAGGCTCCAATGAGTGTTGTTCCCCTCCCTGTGTCCATGTGTTCTCATTGTTCAGATCACACTTATAAGTGAAAACATGCGGTGTTTGGTTTTCTGTTCTTGCATTAGTTTGCTGAGAATAATGGCAAAAGCAATATTTAAACAAATACTTGCTGAGGATTTTCCACAAATTGAGGGAAGGCATCAAGCTACATGTTCAAAAGGTTATGTAACTATGAAGGAGCGTAATGACCCTAATTTGAAGAATCTGTGAATATGTTATGTTACATAGCAAAGGGGATTTAAGATTTCAGATGGAATTAAGGTTGTTAATTAGATGACTTTCAGATAAGGAGATTATCCTGGATTAGTTAAGATGTGCCCTTAAACATGGATAAGGAAGGTAGCAGTATTGGTTAGGGAAAGACGTCCCATGAGAAGAATTTGATCAACCATTGCTGGCTTTAAAGAAGGAAGAAGGGGGCCATGAGTCAGGGAATGCAGGTGACCTCTGGAAGAAGGAAATGCTGATACTTATACCCAGCGAGAAAACTGGGAATTCAGTCATACAAGTGCAAAGAACTGAGTTCTGTTAGCAATCTGAATAAGCAAGGAAATGAACTTTCCTTTAGAGCCTACGGAAAGGAACTTATCCCTGCTGATACCTTAATTTTAGCCCAGTAGGACATTTTCTGGACTTCTGGCCTATGAAATAGTAAGACAATACATTTGCATTGTTTTAAGTCACTAAATTTGTAGAAACTTGTTATGACAATAGAAAACTAATGTAGTGAGAAAGAAAACCAGACTTGGGTACATCAAAGTGAAGATGATGGATATCAGAAACAAAGATAAAATTTTAAGAGTAAGTAGACAACATAAGTCCATTATCCTTAAAGGGGCAACAGTAAGCTTGACAAATAAATTTTTCAACAGAAATAGTGAAAGAAGTCAAAGTTGTGACATCTTCAAGTGCTGGAAAAAAATTAATGCCAACCTAGTAAACATTCTTTCAAAACGAAAGTGAATCAAATGTGTTTTAAGATAAACAAAAATTGAGAGAATTTATAAGATGTGCACTAAAATAAATACTAAAGGGAGTTATTTAGGCAAAAGGGAAGTGATTGCAGGTGGAAGCAAAGCAATTTAAGAAGGAATAAAGGAAGCAAAGCAATTCAAGAAGGAATAAAGAACACTAGAAAAGATTAATATGAGTAAATCTATATTAATATTAGCTATTTAAAACAACAGCAATAATATCTTTTGGGATTTAAAATATATGTGCAATTAAAATACATGATTACGGCACAAAAGGTAGGAGACTATAAATGGAATTGGAGTGTTTTAAGGTTCTTACCCAATATGGGAAGTAGTAAAAGCACTATCTTAAGATAGGTTTTATTTTTATTTATTTTTTAGTTGAAATGTGAACATTTATTTTTGATTTTTAAAAATTTTAACTTTTAGTTTAGATACATGGGGTACATAGTTTGTTACATGGGAATACTGTGTGATGCTGAGGTTTGAGGTATGGATCCCATCACCTAGATAGTGAGCATAGTAACTGGTAGGTAGTTTTTCAGCCCATCCCCCCTCTACCCCCTAATAATCCGGTGTCTGTTGTTCCCATATTTATGTCCATGTGTCTTTGGTATTTAACTCCCATTTTTGTTTTCTGTTCCTGCATTAATTCACTTGGGATTATGGCTTCCGGCTCCAACCATGTTGCTGCCAAGGACATGCTTTCATTCTTTTATGGCTGTGTAGTATTCCATGGTGTATATGTACCACATTTTCTTTATCCAGTCTATCATTGATGGGCACCTGGGTTGTTTCTATGTCTTTGCTCTTGTGAATACTGCAATGATGAACATATGAGTGCATATGTATTTTTGATAGAATTATTTATTTTCCTTTGGGTATATACCCCGTAGGACTGCTGAGTCGAATGGTAGTTCTGTTTTAAGTTCTTTGAGAAATCGCCAGACCGCTGTCCACAGTGACTGAACTAATTTACATTCCTACTAATGGTACGTAAGTGTTCCCTTTTCTCTGTAGCCTCAACATAGATTTTCATAAGCCAAGGAGGAATGGTGTAATCGTGGTAACTAAACTATTGATAAACAATATATCACAGACAAGGTATACAAGTGTTAAAACGAAATGAAAAACAACTTGATTAATTAAAAAGAAGGCAGTAAAGTTGAAAAAGGAATAAAGAAGAGAGAGCAAATAGAAAGCAAATAGTAAAATTGGAGATGGAAGCAAAGCAATTCAAGGAATCACATTAAATATGAATAGATTAAGTACTCTAACTAAAAAATGAAGATTGTCAGACTGGATAAAAATACTAATTACAACTATGTGCTGCTTATAAGAGACATACTTTAAATAAAACAGAATATTTGAAAGTAAACATAATAAAAAAAAGATATACCATACAAACATGAACCAAAGTAAAGCTGCTGTAGTTATAGCGGTATCAGACAAATCAGACTTCAAGACAGGAAGCATTGTGAGACATATTAGTGAGACATTTCACAATGATTAAAGGATCAATTTAACAAGTTTTTTTTTTTTAAACTTAATTGGTATGCATATATGAAGTAGATCAAAAATACAAAAAGTGAAAACTGACAGAACTCTAAATATAAATAGATAAACCTACAAGTATGGTAGAAAATTTTGGCACATTTCCTCCAGTAACTGGTAAAAGAATCAGATAAAGAAAAGTGTGAATGTGGAAGAATGAATAAGAAGACTAACAGGTGGGTCCTAGCTAACATATTTAGGACACTGCATGCAATAAATATAGAATGCACATTCAAGTGTACATAAGTTATTTATCAAAACTGACCATGTCTTGGGCCACAAAGCAAGTCTCAATAAATTTTGATTGGCTGAATTCACAGAATATGTTTTGACTACAGTGGAATTAAGTCAGAAATAATATCAAAAAGATAGAAATCCCCAAATATTGGAAAATTAAGCAATATATTTCTAAATAAACCAAGTCAAAGAAAGACTCAAAATGGAAATTATAAAATATTTTGTGCTGAATTACAATAAAAGTATGACATCACAACTTGTATTTAGAGCTTTAAACCTTATATGCATACATTAGAAAAGAAGAAATGCAAAATTATGTAAACACTCACACCAAAAGGGTTAAAGAGACAACCAGTTAAATTCCGAGAAAGGAGAGAAATAGTAAGAGCAGAAACCAAAGAAGTACAACAGAGACAATAAAGAAGATCAACAAAGCCAAAAGTTGTTTTTTGGAGAAGAATAATTAAATTGATAAATCTGTATTAATATCAATGAAGAAAAACCGAAGGCATAAATTGTAAGTATCAATAATGGAAAAGGGACATCAGTACAGAATCTATAAATATTGAAAAGATGAGAAGATATAATGAACAACAAATCTGATAATTTGCATAAAATGCACACATTACTTGAAATACATTTTACCAAAACTGAATTCAAGAAGATATACAAAATCCAAATAATCTCATAAACATTAATGAAATAGATTCCATAGTAAATATCATTCTGCAAAGAAAATACTGAATCCAGGTGCTTTCATAGTGAATCTCCCTAATATTTACAGGAAAAAAATAATACCAATCTTACATGAACTCTTCCAGAAACTAGAAAAAGAGGGAGCGACACATTTCCATACTTGTTTTGTGATGCTATTATAACCTTGATACTAAAAATCTATGAAGCACCTTATAAGAAAGGAAAACCATAGACTAATATCTCTTGTGAATATAGATGCAAAAATCTTACACAAAATATTAACAAATTTAATATAGGGATTTATAAGGTTAATACATCACAACCAAGTTGAATTTATTCCAGGAATGAAAGAATGGTTTAACACTTAAAAAGCAATAATATAATTCATCACATTAACAGAAAAAAGAATATATGATTATTACAATAGAGGCAAAAAAGCCTTTGATAAAACTCAACACTTGTTCATATGAAAAATTTTAGAAAACTAGGAATAGAAGGAAAGTTTCTTAATTTGATAGAGAATCTTCAAAAACTACAATACATCAATACATGGCATATTAATGGTGAAATACTGAAAGCTTTCCTCCTGAGATCAGAAATAGACCTGCTTTGTCTGCATCACCATTTCTAATCACTGCATATTTTAGCCAGTAAAATAAGGTAAGAAAGATGAATCAACTTCACAAAGACTGGAAAAGAAGAAGTAAATCTTTCATTATTCACAGATGACGTAATTATGCTTAGAAATTTCAAAAGTATTTACAAATAACTTAGAAATAATAAGTAAATTTTTCAAGTTTGCCAGATATTAGGTCAGTATACAAAAATTAATTGTATTTCTATATATTAGTAGAAAGCAGAAAGTACAATAAAAAGCAATACCATTTGCATTAGTTTCAGAATAATCAAATATTGAGGATTAAAATTAGCAAAATATGTCCAAGATCTTTACACAGAAAACTTCAAAACATCGAAAGTAATTAACACAGACTTAAATAGAGAATTATACATTGATTGTGAATTGGAAGACTTTATATTTTCAAGATATTATGTTTTCCTAATTTGATCTCTGATTCAAAATAATAATTCCAGTAGGCTTATTTTTCAAGGAAATTGGTAAATGAATTCTAAATCTTAAATAGAATTGCAAATGTCAAGAGTAGCATTGGAAATATTGAAGCAGGATTAACGGAGCAAGATGGCCGAATAGGAACAGCTCCAGTCTCCAACTCCCAGCGCGAGCGACACAGAAGACCAGTGATTTCTGCATTTTCAACCGAGGTACTGGGGTCCCCAACCTAGTAGGGCAGGCCAACATTCAAATTCAGGAAATACAGAGAACGCCACAAAGATACTCCTCCAGATGAGCAACTCCAAGACACATAATTGCCAGATTCACCAAAGTTGAAATGAAGGAAAAAAT
>NW_012118177.1:134458-170270 GCF_000951035.1 Colobus angolensis palliatus | reverse complement strand
CAACATGGCACAAGTATACATATGTAACAAACCTGCACGTTATGCACATGTACCCTAGAACTTAAAGTATAATTAAAAAAAAGAAAAAAAAAAGAAAATATTGAAGAAAAACAAAGTTTAATGATTTACTGAAATCAAGATATTTTACAAAGCCACAATAGTTAAACCAATATATTGTTGTTATGAATATAGAAAAATGACACAATTGACTAGAGTAGTCTAAAAAGAGAACTATACATATTCTCTTTATGACAAAGTATTTGTAACAATGCAGTGGGGAAAAGAATGGTCATTTTAATAAGTAGATCTTGATCAAGTGGGTATCCAAATGGATCCAAATGAACCTTTGCACCTATTTCAAACTGCATATGACATTTAATTCCAAATGAATTGTAGAGTAAATGTCAAAGGTGAAACAAATAAAAGTTACTGGAGATAACATAGGAAAATGCCTTAATGGTCTTGATGTAATCAAGCATTCCTTTAAAAGGACACAAAAAGCACTAACTCTAAACAAAAATAAAATAAATTCGACTTCATTAAAATTAATACACCATTAAGGGAGTTAAAAGACAAGTCACAGAGTGGGAGAAAATATTTGCAATACTTATATCTGAGAAATGACTTGTATTCAGAATACACAAAGAACTATAAATCAATAAATAAAAAGCAACTCAATTGTTGTTTTAAAATGACAAGTCTTGAACAGCCAGATCAAAAACAGGATATCCAAATGGTCAATGCAACAATAAAAAGGTGCTCAATTTTATTAGTTGAGTAAATATAAATTAAAATCAGTATCTGGTAATACTATATATCCATCACAAATGTTAATTAAAAAAAAAAGCAAGCAGACAGGTGTCATCAATGATGTGGAATGTAAGAATTCTAATACATTGTTGGAGGGCATGTTAATTGTTACAACTACTTTGGAAAATTATGGGCTGTATATCTTAGAGCTTATGGTGTTACCTAGCAATTCTAAGTATATAAGTACAATAGAAATGCCTATATATGTGTACCAAGAGAAATGAATGAGAACATTGATAGCAACATTATTGTAATAGACAAAACCAGTAAATAACCCAAATGTCCATCAACAGCAGAATGAATAAATTGTGTTATATTCATACAATGGGATTTTAGCAACAATGGAAAAGAGTAAACCACAATTACAAATAACAAGGATACATTTCACAAAAAGAATATTGAGCAGAAGCTAGATACAAAGAATATGCACATATTATTCCATTTATACAACATTTAAAAATAGTCAAAACTCATCTATGGTAATAAAAGTCAGAATAGTCAGAATAGTGGTTTATATCATGATGCCGATGACTGAGCAGTATGGAGGAGGCTTCTGGGGTGGGGATGATGTTATAGATCTAGATCTGGATGTTGGTTCCATAGGTGTGCTCATTTTGTAGAAAAAAAAAATGCCATCAAGCTGTTGGAAATAGATACTCTTGCACATTTTTTACTAAAATTTGACTATATTCCTTTGGAATATTGAAAATTGTACTTATGAAAAATTAAAATATACTTGTCATTTACCAAACAATTCCACTTCTGGGAATCTATCTGTGGTAGTCAATATTGTTTGCGTAATTTCTAGTTTCTACTCTAGGTGTGTGGTAGGCTAGCTCTTCCCAGCTCCCTTGGATTTGGGTATTGCCATGGACTAGCTTTGGCCAATAAAATTTGAGTGGAAGTGACATATCCACAAACAAAACAGAAATGACCAATGACTAGGTAAACAAACAATAAACAAAACAATTAAGTAAATTCAAATATAAATAGTACTGAGAATTGATTTTTTGCCTATTTGGATATAAAAATTAGAAAAAGACCAAACACCATGTTGACAGTAGGGAAAGGAAAAGGGCATTTTTGGGCCCCAGGTCACACATCTGGGAGGTGGGAAAGCTTAAATCAGAATGCAGGACTGTCTGTATACATAGCTCTCTCGTTGGAAAGCATAGACATACCAGTATCAGCTGCTGACTAGAGTTAGTCATCTATACAGGGAGATGACAAGGAAAATACACCCAGGGTATTTGGGCAAGTAGAGATAGTGGATTTATGGGCTGCACTGTTTAGCCAGGGAAAATTCCATTCTTAACTAAAGACAAGGATGCATGTGTATGTGTTCATATGTGACAGGTTGTGATGTGTAACACAATGAGATATGTCATTTTAAGCTTATTTTTTCTCTGATTATAATACTGTGACCCAAAGAGTGAGATGAAAAGAGAAACACACTCTAAGCAAGTCAGGCAACTCTCGACATCAAGTACATATGCAGGACTCTACTCTCCAGCTCCATGGAGAATTCCATTCTCACTGAAAGATAAGTCACGTGTGCGTGTTTAACAAAATAGGATAGGCCAGTTTCCACTTCAATTTTTATTCTGATTTTATAAATGTCCCTTAAAAATCGAATAAGATACTGAAAATTATAAAGGAGAACCTATATATTATCAGTAATTTCTTCACCCAGAAATATTTGTTATTAACATTTAGGTCTGTAAACTTTCAGACTTTTATCCTGCTTGTTGTGAGTTGAATGTGTCCCCGCAAATGATACGTTGAAATCCTAATCTCTGTTACCTATGAATGTGATCTTATGTGAAAATCAGGTCTTTGCAGATGTAATCAAACTTAAGATGAGATCACACTGAATTAGGGTGGGCCCTAATCCAATATTGGAAGAAGAGACAGAGAGAAAGAGAGAAGAATGCCATGGGAAGACACAGACGTATGAGGAGATGGCTATGTGAAGACTGAAGCAGGGTTTGGAGTCATGTATCTGCCAGCCAAGGAGCAGCAACCACTAGAAGCCAGAAGAGGCAAGAATTCTCCCCCTAGAGCCTTCAGAGAGAGCATGGACCTGCCAAAACCTTGATTTTTGACTTCTAGCTTTCATAATTGTGAGAAAATAAATTTATCTTGTTTTAAGCTACTTAGTTTGTGTTATTTTGTTATGGCACCTCCAGGAAACTGATTCCTAAGGGTCCCCTATTCATACAATTTAAATAAACTGTTTGAAAATCATTTAACAAAAAACAACAGCATATTTGACAACCTTCCATGTCCATACTATCTACATCATTACTTTGTGAATCACTTGCAGAAGGAATAATTTCTTCATAGCTTCAAAATCGTTTACTTCTTTTACTTTTCTGACTACAAGGATAGCATATGTTTTAGATAAACAAATGGTAGGGAAAATCTGTAAAGTAAGATTTAATTGCCCTATGACCCCACACCTAGGGTCCTTTCCAAGATATTCTCTATAACCAGGTTTCTAAATTACGTTATTCCAGATTTGGTACCAAGAGAAATGTAACTGTCTTTTACTTTCGCTTACTCTCTCAATGAGAACTGCATATGTTTTATTGATGTACTCTGTTAGCATAAGAATGCTTATCTGAAGAATTGTCTATAATGGCAAAATACTGGAAACTAATTGTATGTACACCAATAGCTGGATGCTTGAATAAATTGTGCTACATTCATAATAGACTATTTTATTCAGCAATTAGAGAAAGAATGAGTTATAACTATATTAATTACTAGAAGGATATTCATGATGTATTGGTAAGTGAAATGTACACACACTCATTGAATATTGAGAAAAGTGTACGATAACACAGAGTAGGCTATCTGGAGTTTGGAGCTGAGGAAGGACCAGGTTTATGTGTATGTGAAATTTTATTTCTTTTTTAAGAAGATCATTATATTATTCCATTCCATTGCTTGCAGTGAATACATATTAATTTTATAATTCTGGAAGAACATTCGATTACAGAATGAAAAAATGCACAAATTTGAAAACCTTTTGTTTAATACGGATATATCAGTTGAAGAATACATTTCAAACATTATCATTTATTATGTTTTAAACTTATAATAAACACATTACATAAAAGTAGAGAAAATAACACATTGCATAAGCCCTTGGTATTTAGGGTCATAAACATAATAAATACATTTAATTTAGGAGTTCTCTTACAAAAACTTACTTGTAACATACACTTCCTTCATCAAAAGGACCTAATCATCATTCAATAACATAAATTATAAAATTTTATTTATTCAAAAATCCTCATTGATGACAGATAAAGATAGGGTAAAATTACTTATCAGGAGGTTTTGTAATAGCTTAGGGTACAATTACTTATCAGGAGATTTTGTAATAGCATTTGCAGAAACCAAATAAAAGGATGTTACACAGAGCTCTTTTGAGAGGCTCTTCAGGGTCATTTACTTGTTCTTCCTGTGTGTTTCCTTTTCAGATTTCTATTTCAGCATGTAATTTTGAAGTAAGTCCTGATTATAGAAAATGGTCATTGTTCCACAAAATTTATGACATTTTAGCAAATAAAATAGCCTCTGTCACAGTAATTTTCTTCCTGTCAACACATTGCTATCATCACAGTCTTCACTTTAATTTACCATGGAGACTATAACAGTGTCAATATTTTTCCAGTCTGTTAAAGACAGTAAATGATTGAGAACTGTCATAATGTGTATGTTACAAGTGGTGCTGCCATGATGTCCATAAGATTGTCTGAGGTAGCTTTCTCACTGGTCATGATCACAGCTTAGCGAGTCACAATGTTTTTCTGTACCACACATCATTTCAAATAATTAAATATTTCTTGTGTGCCAGGAACTGTGTCAAGCATTTTACAAGCATATTATTACTCACACTGTAAACCATGGCTCAGGGTTTAAACCATTTGTCAGGTAGCAAATGGAAGAGCTAGGGCTAAAATTTGGTTTGTGACTCCAGGTGTACTCTTTAACTACAAGCTATGCTACATCCATTAGTATCTGAGGTATAAACACTGGAGTTCAACAAGTATCTGGTTCTCCTCCATTTAACGGGTACTGGAAAGCTATAATTCCTAGCCCTTTTGTAATTAGTCAGAGTCATATAACTGGTTCTGGCCAAAGGTCTGTGAACAGAAATGATGTATTTAGTTTCCAGGTTGCAACACTGAATTGATAATGTGAAACTCTCTTAGCATCTCTCTTTCCTAGTTGCAGCTGTGGAGGAGGCACTGTGTTGAGATGCTGGAGCTTTAAATTTGAAGTAGCCTTATTACTTAGTCACCATCTAGGGGGCAGACACTCAGGAGAGTTGCCTGAATGCACAGTGTAATTCGTATGAGTAAGAAACATGCTTTTGTTGTGTTAAACCACTGAGATTGTAGGACTGTTTGTTACCATAGGGTAGCTTAGCCTATTCTGATTAATTCAGAAATTGATACTGAAAGTGGAGTATTTTAACAAAACCCTGAAATGTGACATTGGCTAAGTGGTTTTGTGGCAGGATTTTGCAGTGGCAAAAATTTGGTATAACAGTCACCTGCAATGAACTCAACACATAAAATTAATAAATTGTAACTCTAGAAGAAAAAATTGTGAAAAAAGTGTTAGTAGAAAAGAGCCTGGAAAACAAAATGTTAGTAGTGTTAATAGGAGTAATAGTAGTGCTTGTTGATTGCTGCTGGCTTTGATTGGCAAGACAGTACAAGAATGAGGTGAGATCAGAAAGAATTAGCTGGTTTGCATACATAAATAAAGGAGAATAGAGAATACAGAAATTTCAGACCTTGTGTGTTTGAGAAAACCAACTGAGTTTCAACTTCAAACTGAAAAAAAAAAAAAGATTTAGAGAGCTTTCAGGAAAAAATTAGACTAATGTTGTGACACCCTGTAAAACCTTTTAGTTAAATAAAATTACTCCAGGCAAAGATTATCTTAAGGATATAGTCTTCTCATAGAAGACTAACAGTCTCAGGTTAATCCACATTGAAGGTACAGGAAGATATGGGAGGGGCAAGAAAGCAAACAAATGAAAAAACGGGCTACAAATCTGAGAGTTTTGCCTGCAAAAGAATTCTTGGTGTGGTTATTTGCATATGGAGCTGACTGAAACCAAGCCTATTAAGTTTTTGAGACAATTGAACTGTTAAATCATGAGCCTAAACTAAGAAAGCCTGTGACAAAGACTTAAAATAATCTTTGGGTTACCAGGATTAAAACAATTTAGGCCATGAGACACAAAGTAGGCCATCAGACTTAAAACAATCCTTAGTCCATCAAAATTCTGTAGGCAAGAAGCAGGCTGAGAGAAATAGATACCCCAGAAGAGGACATATATTCCATAATGCTCAATTTAGTTACAGCTGAGGAAGATAATGGAAAAGGAAGAATTTACCAAGAGAGTGAATCATGGGTCCACAGAGAACAATGAACAAGAGAACTATTACAGAGAAAAGAATCAAGACCTAATAAATGAATCTCTCTAACCTCCCTGGATAAGAGATATTCACAATGCCTGCTACAATTTGCCTCTGTGAAGGAGAGTGTTCATTGTGGTTACTCCATCCTTGTTTCACCATTGCATATTGGGTGAGTGGGGGACAGATGACCTATCTTTTTAGTTTATAGGTCTCAGGACCAATGGGAATCACAATTTGACCTGATGGAGAGTACCGTTAATCACCTGGGGATTCTGGACTTTTAAATTGTGACTGAATGGAGTTTGTGGTATCTTCCTTGGAGAAAAGGTGAGTGAGTTTTCCCTGTGGGAAGAATGAAGCAAATATTTTGTGGACTATGATAGATATAACTGTGTTCACCAATATCTATTTCTCCTTTACTTCCTGAGTATATAGAACATCACATTTACCATGTCTTTTAGAGCCATGTGACCAGTGTGACATTCACTACTTGGCAGGAGGATTTAATTGCTTTTGTGTTCTCTCTTCCTTTTTTGTGGCAAAAAGATGAGGTCTTGGATTGAGATAGCAGTGCCAAAACCCAAAGCAGCTTAGCTTGTGAGTCACCATTTGGAGGAGAACTGCCCTACAGAGCCAATTGAACATGCTGAGAATATTGGGTTGTTTGTTACTATGACTTGTTTTATCATTTTTCTCAACAGATATGAAACAATTGTTTTTTTTAAAATAAAAAATTAAGTATAAAAACAAATGGAAAAGATTGTTAAATATTTCCTAAACAACTTCTAAGGATAGGTATCTCCTATGCTCTACAAACTAACCCAGGCACACACAGAAATGTATACAGATATTCAATTATTCTTATAAAGTAGTATAACCTTAACACAAACCTGACAAAGATAACTCAGAAAAACAGACTAATTGCATTTATGAATACAGGTACATAAACCCTTAATAAATGTAGCAAATATTGTGAATTGACCAACCTAACCCTCCATTCTACCCTTCTAATTATAGTTAGGGTTTTGATAGCAAATTAGTTTCTGTCAATTAGATAGACTTGTCTTATATTTGTGAGGTGGAAGTGAGATGGAAGACATCTTTCTGCAACTATTGCTGTTGGCAAGGTCATGGATAGAGAATGACAGCTGTGGCTGGACCCAGTATTCCAGAGTCTGGTCACCAGTTTTATGAGTATATAAAGGCAATTACAGAGGCCAGTTTAGCATCCTATTGTTTAGTTCCTAGCTTCATGGGCATAGGAAGTAGTTGTGGGTGGTAACAGTAGTGGCTTGAATTTAATGATACAGTGGCAGTGCTCTGATTTCCACCCTCTAGCTATTACAATAAT
This sequence comes from Colobus angolensis palliatus, assembly GCF_000951035.1. Lineage (NCBI taxonomy): Eukaryota > Metazoa > Chordata > Mammalia > Primates > Cercopithecidae > Colobus > Colobus angolensis. The sequence goes on along the minus strand of NW_012118177.1, from coordinate 162,659 downwards.
TTTATAAGCACCTAAATTCCCTTATTAAGTTTCTTTCTTCTTGAACTATGTAGAGTGGCCTCTATTTCTACTTTGATTTGGTAGTATGTGTTCTTGAACTGCAGAGATTTGCATCAGCTCAGAATCAGTGTCCAGTGATACTCTTTTTTTTTTTTTTTTTTTTTTGAGACGGAGTCTCGCTCTGTCGCCCGGACTGGAGTGCAGTGGCCCAGTCCAGTGGCCAGATCTCAGCTCACTGCAAGCTCCGCCTCCCGGGTTTACGCCATTCTCCTGCCTCAGCCTCCCGAGTAGCTGGGACTACAGGCGCCTGCCACCCCACCCGGCTGGTTTTTTTTTGTATTTTTTTAGTAGAGACGGGGTTTCACCGTGTTAGCTAGGATGGTCTCGATCTCCTGACCTCGTGATTCGCCCGTCTCGGCCTCCCAAAGTGCTGGGATTACAGGCTTGAGCCACCGCGCCCGGCCATCCAGTGATACTCTTAATGTTTGGCTATTTCCCTATTCTCCTGTGTACACTTGGCCCATTAAATAGTCACAGATTGATAGGCTAGGGGAAATATTTATTGTATATACTTATGGCAGTATTACAGGATCCTACTTCCAGGGTACTTGGCCTTCCCTTCATTCAGTGGGCTCTGGGTTTTAAAATGGCCTAGGTTTGGGAACTGTGAAAGGGCCTGACTTTCTATTTTGGTGACCTAAGTCATACCTCTGTTCACCAGACTTGAGTTAATTTTTTTTTTGGTATGCAGACCAAACAGAACCTTAGCATGCTGCCCATCTATTTTAGTCTTAGGGTTACCATAATCAATTAGCCATTGCAAAAGGTCAGCAAAGGTTCTGTCACTTGTTCTCTACTGGTTCAGGATCCTATGATACCCATTGAAATTCAGAAGCCTACTTCTGTGGCAGCAGTTACCTAGCCTCCCAGAGGGCAGCCACTATAGTGATATTACAATACTCTCCTCTCCAAATAATTTCTCAATTTTTGGTGAAGAAAGTGTCATTTGGGTCCTTTTGGGGGACATAGTTGGCAAGTTAGTGGGTTATACACGACAAACCCATTTCACCATTCTTATCTTTCTAATTCTTTGGCTTACTTCCTCTACATTGTATCAAGGAATTTAGTGGTGTACACCTTTGAGTACGGGTGTGGCAGGCACATTCAGCACTCCAAATCACAATTGCACAACCTTATCTCTGACTTGTCCTATGCATGTCAGCCAGCCTCTGTCCTTGGCTACTCCAGTGTTTGCACAATGGGCCTAGAAATGGAAAAGCCACAATGGTAAGAATTGAGGCTATACATGGGCTGGAAAGCATGGACTACTCACCATGGCCATCCAGCATCTTGATGGCAGGTTGATTACTTCAGACCTTCCTACCACGAAAAATACAATAATTTGTCCTCAACAGCATTGATACTTTCTCCATATATGGGTTTAGTTTCCTTTCCCTGCCCTCAATATTTCTGTTGGCATCATAATTTGAAGCTTACAAAATGCTTGATTTGTGACAGGGGATCCTGCATAACATTGTAATGAAAGGACCCATTTTACACTGAAGGAAGTGTGGCGATGTGCACCTAATCATAGGATCTACTAGTCCTATAATTTAACATATAACTTAGCACCGGGTGATCAAATAAATCAACTGAATAGCCTGTTAATGGCTCAGCTAAGGCATCAGATAGAGGATAACACCTTGCAGAGTTGGAATACTGTCCTCCAGGATGAGGTATATGTACTCATATATAATAACGGATATGCAGTGCTGTGTTTCTAATAACTAGACTCCATAGGTCTGGGAATTGATCCAATAACCTACTTATACAATTTGTGCTTTTTGTTTCTATATACTCAGGCTCTGCTAAATTAGAGGTTCTCCTTTTCAAGGAGAAATGCTTCCATCAGGGGACACTTTAAGAGTTCTACCAAACCTGAAGCTACAATTACCTCTTGAGAAGTTTCTGCTCCTCATTTTGGTAGACCAGGAGGCAAAGAAAGGAGTTACTCTGCTAGTAGAGATAATTGTCTCTGATTATCATTAGGATTAGGGTTTCTGCTACATAATGAAGGCAAGGGTCACAACAAATGTGTAGAAAAGTTGTGTTGTAGAGAAAATACTAATTTTAACATAACCATTGAAATAAGAAAATAATTTATAATTAGATATTTAATAATCTCCCACTACATAACTACATATCATTTCCACATACCATTCCGTTTTTAACCAGTGATATTCCTGGTGAATATCTTTCAACATTTGTCAGGACAAAATCCATGTGATACTGAAATATCTGTGGTGTAAGGGTTGGTTTATTTTTTCATATAAAAATATGGAACATATGCAGCTTATCAATATGTACATATTTACTTTCCAGATCACTTCATGAGCATCCATGCCAAAATAAATATGCATTTGTTTATGTTCAATTCAAACTCTAAGCCTCAGGGAATGCATCATGGTGAGCATAAATGGGTGACATTGACAATCTTTCTAAATTCTTCCATTAAGTCCTTCACTATAGGATTATACGAGGTTTCTAGAAGCTGAAAAGCTTGCTAATATCCCGTAGCCAAACTCTCATAGTTTTAATAATGGTATTGCAGATTGTAAATATTTTGTTGGATGTTATCACTAATGTTTCTTATGAGTTCACTATTTTGAGCTTGTTCTAGGTACTGAGCTAGCCCTGCATATGAGGCTCGACTTGAAGTTGTCAAATAGCAAAATGATGATTTATGGTAACTGGAGCAACTTTGCTACCTGTTGATACAGTTGGACCTTAGTAACCCACTTGGACTTCCTTCAGAAAATTGAGAGAAACCTGGAATCTAAACATAGCCAAATGAAATAGTGTTAATCTTTACTAATGATAGTAACATTTTCAAGATTAATATCTTGTGTGTTTATAAGTAGTTTCTAATTTGGAAATAACTACAGCATTAAACTTTTGCCTTGATAGCTGTAATAATGGACATTTTATTATTTTTTATTATACTTTAAATTCTAGGGTACATGTACACAACGTGCAGGGTTGTTACATAGGTATACAATTATAAACCATGCTACTATATTGTTCCTGTCTTTACACTTGTGTGTATTCACTGTTTAGTTCCCACTTATAAGTGAAAATATATAGTACTTGGTTTTCTGTTATTGTGTTAGTTCACTTAGGATAATGGCCTACAGTTCCATCTATGTTGCTTCAGAGGACATGATTTTATTCTTTTTTATGGCTGTGTGGTATTCTATGATGTATATGTACCACATTTTCTTTATCCAGTCCACTGTTGATGGGAACCTGGGTTGATTCCATGTCTTTGTTATTGCGAATAGTGCTGCAATGAACATATGGATGCATGTGTCTTTTTGACAGAACGAATTATTTTCCTTTGGATATGTACCCAGTAGTGGGATTGCTGTGTTGAATGATAGTTCTATTTTAAGTTCTTTGAGAAATCTCCAAACTGCTTTCCACAATGGCTGAACTAGTTTGTATTCCTACCAACAGCATATTAGTGTTCCTTTTTGCCTACAGCCTTGCCAGGATCTGTTGTTTTTAGAATTTTTGATAATAGCAATTCTGACTGGTGTGAGATGGTGTCTCATTGTGGTTTTGATTTGCATTTCTCTGATGATTAGTGATGTTGAGCTTTTTTATATGATTGTTGGCCACTTGTATGTCTTCTTTTGAGAAGTATCTGTTCATGTCCTTTGCCCATTTTTTAATTAGATTTTTTGGGGTTTTGCTTGTTGATTTGTTTAACCTCTTAGTAAATTCTGGATTTTAGACTTCTGTCAGGTGCATAGTTTGCAAATATTTTCTCCCATTGTGTGGGCTGTTTACTCTGTTGGTAATTTCTTTTGCTGTGCAGAAGCTCTTCAGTCTAATTAGGCCCCACTTGTCAATTTTTATTTTTGTTGTAATTGATTCTGGAGACTTAGCTACAAATTCTTTGCCAAAGCCTATGTTAAGAAGGGTACTTCCTAGGTTTTCTACTAGAATTTTTATAGTGTGAGGTCTTACATTTAAATCTTTAATCCATTTTGAGTTAATTTTTATTTATGGTGTGGGGTCCAGTTTCATTCTTCTGCATATGGCTAGCCAGTTATCCCCATCCAATTTATTGAATAGGGAATCCTTTTCCTATCGCTTGAAGTAACACACTTTTAATGTATTGTTTATAATACAGCATTTCATAATTTCTCACTCCATAGCTTTCTACATATATCCCATTTTACTCCTAGTTTCAACTGCATGGGTATCATTCAAATACATTTGTCATATACACAGAAAAATACACACACATTAAGATTCTACTGAAATGCAAGGTATGGGGTGGTTTATTTTGTTTTATTAATTTTGTCATATTAATTTATTTTCATATTTCATCATTAGAACATTCTTTGTCCATAACTATGAAACCAGTTTACTCTTCAGAACACTTTACAGACAGCCACCCATGCCAATATGTATATATTGCTAGACAAATATATAGATATATAGATATAGGTAGTTGATTTTAAAATGAACCTCTGGAAACCATAAATAATGACTTGTGGGAAGAATTAATTGCTGCTAATTGGAATCTTGATTTTTTAATGTGAGATTCAAATGTATCTAACAGTATTTTATGTGTTCATTTTACTCCATTGTGTTCTTCATCATAGTTTTAGCCAATGCCATATTTTTTTTAAAAAATGTATGACAGACCAACTACATACTGTGGTGTCTGCTACTGCTAGTACTCCTTAGTAGACACCTTTGATCAGTAAATATCTAGGTGGTTAAAAGTGGTAGTTCATGTTGAGTCTAACTAAATATTGCCTAGGTAGGCAAATATCAGTTGTAGTAACTGGAGCAACTTTGCTGCCAGTTGATACAATTGGTTCGTGGCAGCCTCATATATTCCACTCAATCACTGGGTATTAAGCTTGGGTTATAGAATAGTTATTTTTAAATATTTTAAAACTAGACTTTATTTTTAAGAGCAATTTAAGATTTACAGAAAAATTTAGTGGAAGTTGCAGAAGTTCTCCACACATGTATAACCTCCCCCATTATCAACATCCTCCACCAGAGTGGTACATCTGTTAAACTGACAAATCTACATTAATGCATCATTATTGTCCAGAGCCCATAGTTTACATCAGGGCTCTCTCCATACATTCTATGGGCTTGGACAAATGTATAATGACATATTTATCATTATAATATCATACAGAGTATTTTTACTGCCATAAAATTCTTGTGTACTCCACCTATACACCCCTTTCTGTAGTTTAACCTGGCAACCACTGATTTTTTACTGTCTCCATAGTTCTGCCTTATGTAGAACATCATATAAGTGAAATCATATACTACGTAGCCTTTCCATATTGGCTTATTTCACTTGCATATGAATTTAAGCTTCTTCCATGTCTTTTCATGGCTTCATAGCTCATTTTGTTTTAACACTGACTAATAATCCCTTGTCTGGATGTGTCACAATTTGTCTTTTCACCTATTGAAAACCATCTTGGTTACTTTCAAGTTTTGGCAACTATGAATAAACTGGCTATGAACATCCATGGGCAGGTATTTGTGTGGACATAAGATTTCAACTCCTTTGGATAAATACCAAGGAGCATGATTGCTGAATTGTATGCTAAGAGTATGTTGAGTTTTATAAGAAACTGCTAAACTATTTTCCAAAGTGGCTATACCATTTTGCATTCCTGCCAGCAGTATATGAAAGTTTCTGTTGCTCCACATCCTCACCAGCATTTGGTGTTTCAGTGTTCTGGATTTTGGCTATACTATTACATATATGGTAATATTTCATTGTTGTTTTAATTGGGATTTTTTTAATTGGGATGACATGTCATGGGGAGTGGCTTTTCATATACTTATTTCCATTTGTATAGCTTCTTTGGTAAGGTGTCTGTGTAAGTCTTTAGCCAATTTTTAAATTGGGCTGTTCATTTTCTTATTGTTGAATTTTAAGTGTTCTTTGAATATTTTGGAGAACAGCCTTTTCCCAGATGTCTTTTGCAAATATTTTTTCCCAGCATCTGGCTTGCTTTTCATTCTCTTGACAGTATCATTCACAGAGCAGAAATTTTTAATTTTAATACATTCTAGCTTATCAATTCTTTCTTTCATGGATTGTATCTTTGGTTATGGAACAGTGGTGTTTAAATTTTAACAAATTAAGCTATTTTTAAGAGCAGCTAAAGATTAACAGAAAAACTGAGTGGAAGGTACAGAAGATTCCCAAATACTCCCTTCCCCATACATGCATAACCTCCCTTATTATCAACATCTTTCACCAGAGTGGTACATTTGTTAAACTGACAAACTTACATTAATGCATAATTATTGCCCAGAGTCCATACTTTGCATTAGAGCTCTCCAAATCCAAAAAGCCATTGCCAAACCTAAGGTTATCTTGATTTTTTCCTATACGTTTTTAGGAATTTTATAGTTTTGATTTTGTATTTAGCTCTGTGATCCACTTTGAGTTAGTTTTTGTGAAGGTTTAAGGTCTGTGTCTAAATGTATTTATTTATTTATTTAGTATTTGAGTATCCAGTTCTTCCAGCATTATTTGCTGAAAATCCTATCTTTTCTCCCTATATTTGTAGTGCCTTTGCTCCTTTGTGAAAGATCAGTTTACTATTAATATATCTATGTCAGTCTATTCTGGGCTCTCTATTCTGCTCCATTGGTCTGTTTGTTTATTCTTCCACCAATACCACACTTTGTTGATTGCTGCAGCTTTATAATGAGTCTTGAAGTTGGTTAGTGTCAGTTCTCCAACTATGGTCTTCTCTTTTAATACTGTGTTGGCTACCCTGGATCTTTTGCTTCTCTCTATAAATATTAGAATCAGTCTGTCAAAATATACAAAATAACTTCCTAGAATCTTGACTGTGATTGTATTAAATCTGTAGATCAAGTTGGGAAAACCCGACATCATAACAATATTGAGTGTTCCTATCCATGAACATAGAATATCACTCCATTTATTTAGTTCTTTAAATTATTTTAGTAGTTTTCCTCATACAGAAGTTATACATATTTTGTTAGTTTTATTTCATTTTGGGGTTGTTAATGTAAGTAGGATTGTATTTTTAATTTCAAATTCCACTTGTTTATTGCTGGTATATAGGAAACTGATTTACTTTTATATTATATATTAACCCTGTGCCTTGGAACTTCACTATAATTACTTGTTAGTTCCAGGAGTTTTTTGTTGAGCATTTTGGGTTTTAATCGTAGATAATAATGTCATATATGAATAAATATAGTTTTATTTCTTACTTCCCAATCAGCATATCTTAATGTCCTTTTCTTGTCTTATTGCATTGGCCAGAGCTTCCAGTATGATGTTGACAAGGAATGGTGAAAGGAGCTACCCTTGCCTTGTTCCTGAACTTAGTGGGAAACCTTCTAGTTTTTTATCATTAAGTATGATGTTAGCTGTAGGTTTCTGTAGATATTCTTTATCAAGTTGAGAAAGTTCCTTTCTGTTCCTAGTTTAGTGAAAGTTTTTATCATGAAAAACATTTGTCAAATGCTTTTACTGTGTCTATTGATATGATCATGTGATTTTTCTTCTTTGTCTTATTGATGCGATGGATTATATTGAAGTGATTTTCAAATGTTGAACCAGCCTTGCTTACCTGGGATAAATTCTACTTGGTGGTGGTGTATACTTCTTTTTACACATTATTGGATTTAATTGACTAATATTTTGTTGAGGATTTTGCAACAGTGTCTAAGAGAGATGTTGGTGTGAAGTCGTTTTCTTAGATTGTCTGTGTCTGCCTTGGTGTTAGGATGATATTGGCTTTGTAGAATGAGTTAAGAAGTATGCCTCCTGCTTTCATCTTTTAAAGGAGATTGTAAAGAATTGGTATAATTGTTCCTTAAATGTTTGGTAGAATTCTCTAGTGAAACCATCTGGGCCTGGTGCTTTCTGTTTTAGATGGTTATTATTGATTCAATTTCTTTAATAGATATAAGCCTATTCATATTGTCAATTTATTCTTGTGTGAGTTTTGGCAGATTGTGTCTTCCAAGGAATTGACCCACTTCATCTGTTATGAAATTTGACCTATTTATCATTACGTTATGCCCATCTTTATCCCTGATAATTTTCTTTGGTCTAAAGTCAGCTCTAATACAGTTTCTTTTGTTTTCTTTTGATTAGTGTTGGCATGGTATATCTTTCTCCATCTATATACTTTTAATCTATATGTATTTTAATATTAAAAATCAGTTTCTTGTAGACTACATATAGTCTACAAGTGTCTTATTTCTTGGTCTACTCTTTCTTTTTAAAAACCCTTATATTTTAGGTTCAGAGGTACATGTGCAGGTTTATTATATAGATAAACATATGTCGTAGGGGTTTGTTGTACAGATAATTTCATCACCCAGGTATTAAACCTAGTACCCAATAGTTATTTTTACTGCTCCTCTCCCTTCTCCTACCCTCTACCCTCAGGTAGGCCCCAATGTCTGTTGTTTCCCTCTCTGTGTCTACGTGTTCTCATCTTTTAGCTCCCACTTATAAGTGAGAACATGCAGTATTTGATTTTCTGTTCCTGTGTTAGTTTGCTAAGGATAATGGCCTCCAGCTCCATTCATGTTCCTGCAAAGAACATGATCTTGTTTTTTAAATGTCCGCACAGTATTCCATAGTGTATATGTACCACATTTTTTTTCCATTCCCCATTGCTTATTTTTGTTGCTTGTTTTTGTTGAAGATCAGATGGTTGTAGGTGTGCGTCCTTATTTCTGGGTTCTGGTCTCTTTATTCTGTTCCATTAGTCTACATGTCTGTTTTTGTATCAGTATCATACTGTTTTGGTTACTGTACCCCTGTGGTATAGTTCAAAGTTAGGTAGCGTGATGCCTCCAGCGTTGTTTTTTTTTTTTTTTTTGGCTTAGGATTGCTTTGGCTATTCAGGGTCTTTTTTGGTTCCATATGAATTTTAAAATAGTTTTTCTAGCTCTGTGAAGAATGTCATAGGTAGTTAAATAGGAATAGCACTGAATCTATAAATTGCTTTGGGCAGTATGGCCATTTTAATATTGATTCTTCTTATCCCTGAGCATGGGATGTTTTTCCATGTTCTTGTGTTACCTCTGATTTCTTTATGCAGTGTTTGGTAGTTCTCCTTGCAGAGATCTTTCACTTCCCTGGTTAGCTGAATTCCTTGGTATTTTATTCTGCTTTTAGCATGAGATTCTTTTGTGAATGGGATTGCATTTCTGATGTGGCTCTTGGCTTGACTGTTGTTGTTATACAGGAATGCTAGTGATTTTTGTATGTTTATTTTGTATCCTGAAACTTTGCTGCAGTTCTTTATCAGCTTAAGGAGCTTTAGAGCCAAAACAATGGGGTTTTCTAGATATAGGATCATGTCACCTACAAACAGGGAGAGTTTGAGTTCCTCTCTTTTTATTTGGATGCTCTTTGTTTCTTTCTCTTGCCTGATTTCTCTGGCCAGGACTTCGAATACTGTGTTTAACAGGAGTAGTGAGAGATGGCATCCTTGCCTTGTGCCAGGTTTCAAGGGGAATTCTTCCAGCTTTTTCCCATTTGATATGATGTTGGCTATGGGTTTGCCATAGAAAGCTCTTATTATTTTGAGGTATCTTCCTTCAATACGTAGTTTATTGAGAGTTTTTTTTTAACATGAAATGATGTTGAATTTTATCAAAAGCCTTTTCTGCATCTATTGAGATAATCATGTGGTTTTTGTCTCTAGTTCTGTTTATGTGATGAATCACATCTATTGATTTGTATATGTTGAACTGACCCTGCACCCCAGGAATAAAGCCTGCTTGATTATGGTGGGTAAGCTTTTTGATGTGCTCCTGGATTCAGTTTGTGTTGAGGATTTGTGCATCATTGTTCATCAAGGATATTGGCCTGAGGTTTTCTTTTTTTGTTGTGTCTCTGCCAGGTTTTGTTATCAGGATGATGCTGGCCTCATAGAATGAGATGGAGAGGGAGGGGTCCCTCCTCCTCAATTTCTTGGAATAGTTTCAGTAGAAATGATACAAGTTCTTCTTTGTACATCTGGTAGAATTTGGATGTGAATCCTTCCGGTCCTGAACTTTTTTGGTTGGTGAGCTATTTATTACTGATTCAGCTTCAGAGCTCATTATTGGTCTGTTCAGGGATTAACTTTCTTCCTAAGTTTCAATCTTCAGAGGGTGTATGTGTCCAGAAATTTATCCATTTATTCTAAATCTTCTAGGTGTCAGCATGGGAACAGGGTGCTTGTGGGCATAGGACTGTGTGCACCCTCTATGCTCATTCATGCAGGCAGCAGTGGCTACTTAGGAGGAGGGAGGATCCATTCTTCTCTGTGTCTTGTTTCTCAGTGGAGGCAGTGTTGGCACAGGGCTGGGCTCTGGCAGGGGCGAGACTGACAGGCTCCAGATGACAATGATGGTGTGGTCAGGAAGGAGGTACAGGGTGTAATCACTCTGGTTACAGTGGCAAGGCAAGGTGCGTATGCACATGCGCACTATCAGGGAAGGGAAGGCAAGGTCCAACTGTGCACACACTTGCTGGCAAAGTGATGTGGGGAGTGGCTGTGGGTAAGCACATTCAGGTAAGGTAGCACAGGGGAGGCTGAAGTAGGGGGAGGGCAGGAATGGACTGGTGCATATCTGCAGAGGCCACTTTGCTGGAGCACTCTGCCAGTCAGGCATAGTCTTCCAGTGGAAGAGCTATAATCTAGGATCCCAGCAGGGTCTTGAGGGCTTCACTGTAGGCAAATATGGCCAGGCTTGTGCCCCAACAGAGGCCAGCAGTCTGAGGTGTGCTCAGGTTAGACTGGCACCATCTCATGGGCAAGAATGCCCTGCAGAATTCAGGACCAATAGTTCCCCTAGGATTGAAGTCTGCTATGGGAGAAAGTTGAGCATAGTCAGATGGGCATCTCTGGATGTGCTGTACTACAGACGCTCTGGCATCAAACACTCTGGACTTTTGCACTGGCTGGAGTTCTGCCCCTACCATTTCTCTAACCATCTCTCCCTGCCAACTCAAGTGTCTGTGGTGGTCAATGGTTCTGCCAGGATTCTCGAGGCCTGTGGCAAGAGTAGGTTTCTCCTTGCCTGTTCAACTCTTCCCTTCCACAAGAGTTGTTTGGGGCCAGGAATGAGGCCCTGTGCACAGTAGCCTCATGCAGAGTTCCCAGCTTTCTCCCACTTCAGTCCAGCATTTGTGTCTTCCCACCATCTGCTCATAATGTCTTCCCTCTGAAAATCTGCTAGGAGTGTGCCAGTTTTCCCGATGTCCCAGTCTCTTAGTGGCCAATGTTCCTCCTTGCTGTGTCTAGTCAACCATTTTGGAGAGACTCAGAGAGATAAGGTTTCTGTAGTTCTCCAACATGGCATCCCTATACAAATTCTGCTGAGCAGCATCGAGGCATTGCCACTCCTCCAGAGAGAATTCTATGGCCACATCCCTGAACGTCTACAGTCCCTGCAGGTCACAGGGTCACAGAGGCTAGACCTCTAGGAGCAGAAGACACAGAGTAGTGAAGATGAGACCTGGAGCTCTGGCTGCAGTGAGAAACCCATATATATTCTTAATGTAGTATTGAAGCTGGCAGTGTTTGAAATCAAATGCTTCACAAAATGCCATGCACATGGTAAATATTCAAATGCAGGAATTGCTGTTACTACTTCTACTACTGCTGCTCCTACTGCTACTCCTATTACTGCTCCTGCTACTACTACTACTAGAGCTAGAAACTGCTGGAGGCAAGGTTGAACTCATGTCTCCTGACTGAACTCAGTTCTCTTTGTTTCCATTGCTGCTTTGCATATAATAAGAACACAATTAATAGTGGACAGTGGAATATTTGATTCCACTTTCTTTTCCTCCTTCTGAATCCTTTTTTGGAGTCATGTGGCCAGGGGAGGGCATAGGGGATTTTAGTGAGCAGAAGATAGGACTGGTTTTTCCCCCTGAGCAGACATATATGTGTGCAGCACCAGAAGTCTAGTGTTGGAAGCTACCTTTGACATCATTTCCTCTGCAAATAATTTCTACAGCACCATTAGGAGGTTCACCTAGCTCTGCCTGTCTACACCCTTCTTCAAAAAGCTGCCAGTCCCAGCACTGTTTAGCCCAGTAGTGAGAACTTTCTTCTGATGCCTTTTGGTACTTTTGCCTTATCCTCCCTGATGAAAAGACAGTTTTTCTAGCAGGGACAGGGAGCATTCCAGCTCTGACAATCCTCTTTCTCTCTTGTTTTACATGAGGGATCTGGCAGCCAAAGCAATCACCCAAATTTCCATGCTTATCACTTTTCACTCTGTTCCTTTTGGCTTTGGTTTTGGGTATTGGCTTTGAAAATATCATTTTGCCATTAATGCTGGAGTTAATGAGTGACTAAGAGTAGCTAGTTTTACAATACAGAATATGTTATAGAGATGAAAAGGTTTTTCTTTCTGAGACATCCAAATAGCTTCTTGGACATGCTTTATAAGTATTTTTTTTTTTTCCTTTTTGGAAACTTTTAACATCTCTATCAGCAAGTCAAGAGTTCCAAATCACTATGAGGTCTGAACTGCTAGCTCCAGGATCCAAGGCTTAAGTGTAACCATCTGATCATTGGCTTCCTACCCGTCTCAGCAACTTTTACAGAAAGAGAACTATGGTTACAATATGGAGACTGGATAAAGTATGAAGGAAATGAAGATGAGAAGGAGGAGATAGAAGACAATGTGGTCTGTTTGGAGCTGATGCAGTAGTTCAGGCCTTGGACTTGATGCAGTGGCAGCAGGAATGGAAAGAAGGGAGTTTTAAGGTATTTAGAAAGTAATATTCACAGGGCATCATGACTCATTAAATGTGGGCAATAAGAATGAAGAAAACCCCCAACACAATGCCTAGATTTTTGCCATGGGGGTTTCAGCAGACAGTGATATGATTGCCTGAAAATGTGGAACAAAGGAGAAGGAGAAGGCTTGAGGGTATGATGAGTTTACTTTTGGAAACTTTGAGATCGAGATATGTGTGGACCATCCTGGTGGATATATCTAATAGGCAGCTGGATAAATGTCTAGGAACACAGGAGAGCAATCTGAGTTAGAGATAGGTAGTTTTGTGAGGTAGAAGTTCAGTTTCTGGGAGTGGATTATATCACCCAGTAAGAGGATACAGGTCTAAGGAAGGAGCCCTGTCCTGACTCCATGGATCTCTTCACTCTGACCACTCATGTCCATGGTTGTTGGTGATTTCACAGCTGACCCCCTTACTCCATTGCCTCATACTCTTCCAAGTTCAGAGCATGTAACACCGTATCTTTCTGGCTTCCTCACTAGCAATTTAGAATTAATGCACATGGATATTAAGAGTAATAGTGTTAAATGCCTTGCAACTTAAAATGACTCTTTAGATGATAACGATGAAAAGAGAAATCTAAAATGTAGACAGTTACATCTTTATCTTCTTCTTGTTCAAAAGTACTTCTGTGGCTTCCATGCATTGCACAAATGCATGGATTTCAACATGTGACCTTGCACATGGCTCCACAAACTCCCACCCTTCCTTCCCAACAAAACACACATTGTGAAAATTGTTCTCCTTTTTCTTTCAGTCGAAGAAAGTATGAATCTTCTCTCATCTCATCTCTTACAGATTTTATCTTAAGAAAAAGCCAAATTAAAGAAGAACACAATCCAAAATTCTAATCTACAGATAATAGTGTATGCCAAGGGAATACTAATTTTACCTAAGGATTCCTCCTTCAAAAGGCTGCCTCTGATTAAAATAAAAAGTGCTTCAATTTCCATGAATTTAATTCACTCACAGCAATTTCATAATTTTGCTATTACATCTAAATGAGAGGCCATGACATTATTTCTGTGCCCCAGCAAGCCACTTCTCCTACTCCCTGCCCACATGAGATGAATCATCAGTTTTTCAAGGGAAACAGACATCCACCACCCAGGCCCTGGTGAATGCATCATCAAAATTTGCTATTGTTTTTAAAATCAAGGTAGGAGATTATTATGTTTCTCTGGCTAGGAGTATTTCATTCAACAAAGTTCCCCTAATGATTTTCTTACCTCATCTCTTATAGAGTACCTTTCTTCTAAAATGTCACCATTCCTCTATCTGGTTCTCTTGGTACTTGAGCTTCATGGTACAATTCACTGTGCATCACCTAACAACTCTGAAGGCAAAGTAATCACCTACCATTTGTCCCAACAAAATGCTACTCTGTATAAAATGTCATTAATTAATTCTGACTTTGCATTCAACCTGTATTGGGGTTCATTGCAGATAACCCACATAGAAACACTTTCTTTTCTCTTGTGAGCATTTTTGCAGTTTTGGCCATGCTTTCCCTTGAGACCTGCTCCAGAACCCAAACTCAGATCCTGGGGTGTTTGGGATTCAACCTCACAGGCACCTCAATGATAGAGATCTTGCATGGCTTTCCCTCCCTTGAGGCATACTCCAGGACTCAAACTCAGATCCTGGGGTGTTTGGGATTCAACCTCACAGACACATCAATGATAGAGATCTTGCATGGCTTCCAGCACATGATCTATTCACTGAATTTTCCAAAGCAGAAGATAGAATTGCAAATGGGAAACACTCTCTTCATTGGAAAGTGGCTGGAACCACTTTCAAAGTTATTGGATGATGTGAAAACATGTCAAAATCCTCTCTGAGATCTACTTCCCCAATGTTTCTGGATTCCAGTAGGAGATAAAAGGTAATATGGAAAGGAAAGCCAAAGGAAAAGTTGTAAGCCTTATCCACACCCTCAAGCTGAGCTTTATCATGGTCTTCTTAGTGAACTCGATTTGCTTTAAAGGTAAAGCCCTAAGTGTCAATTTTAAGATCAGTGTTAAGATCATTTGAAAATAGAAGATTTTGGATCTCTTCTCACTGGACGAAACAGGTCTCCTCAGACCACAGTGACATGCTCCCCTGGCCATTGCTGCACATTTTATGGGCATCTCTCATGGGGAGGTATGGGTCACACAGCTCTGTGAGTTATTCTAGGAAATTTCAATGGAGAGGGTACTTTCAGAGAGATGGGTGACGATGGCATGAATATCCTTCTCACGTCTCTTTAGAGCATAAAATTTTCCAAAAAATTTGGTGAGGTGGGAAAAGCCTGCATTTGGCAGGTGTCAGATTTGGATTTAGACTCCACTGTGACCTTCACTTTTTGTGCACTCTGAGGCAAATTACATAAATTATTCTATCATGTTTTGTTAGTCTTCTCAGGCTGTCATAAAAATATCATTGACTGAGTGGCTTAAACAGTAGAAATTAATTTCTCACAGTTCTGTAGGCAAGGTACCAGCTCATTTAGCTTCCAGTGAGGGCTCTCTGCCTTGATTGCTCATGGCTGCCTTTTTGCTGTGTCCTCACATGGCCTTTGCTTGGCACCTTACATATGGAGAGAAAAATCTCGGTCTCTCCTTCTCTTCTAATAAGGACCCCAATCCTATCAGATTAGAACTCTGCCTTTATTGTTTAATTTAATCTTTATCTCCTAAAAGCCCTATTTCCAAATACAGTCATATTGGGGGTTGGAGCTTCAACATATAAAGCTTGGGGAAATATAATTCAGTCCATAATACATGTGCTATGCACAATAGTTTTAATTTTGATGTAGTCCACTTTATTTTTCTGTTCCCTGCACTTTTGATGTCATATCCAATAAATCATTAACAAATTTAATGCTGTGAAGATTTATTATTATGTTTTCTTCTAAGAGTTTGGTGGTTCCAGCTCTTACATTTAGGACTCTGATCCAATTTCAATTGATTTTTTTGAGTGTGGAATAAGGTATTGGTCCACCTTAATTCCTTTGCTTTTGGATATCCATCGTTTTGTAATATCATTTGTTGAAAAGTGTGTCCTTTACCCATTGAATGTCTTGGCATCTCTGTTGAAAATCATTTACCATGTATTTGAGGGTTTCTTTCTGGGCTTTCTGTCCTATTTTATTGTTCTAATATGTCTGTCCTTATGTCAGTACCATATTTTTTTGATTATGGTAGCTTTGGAGTATGTGTCAAAATTAGAAAATGTGAAACCTTGAACTTTGTTCCTTTTCAAGATTGTTTTGAATGTTTGGGGGCTTTGAAATTCCGTATGAATTTTAAGATAAATTTCTGTATTTCTGCAAAAAGTATTGTTATGATTTGGTAAGGATCTGTAGATTGATTTGTGTAGTGTGTACATCTTAACAATATTGTCTTCATATCTATGAACAAGGGATGTCTTTCCATTTATTTGTGTCTTTGTTAATTTTTCAGCAACACTTCATAGTTTTCAATGTATAAATATTTCTCCTTCTTAGTTCTGTCCTAAGTATTTTACTTTTTATGATGCTGTTGTAAATACAATTATTTTCTTAATTTCATTTTCAGATTGTTAGTGTCATTTATTCACATAATATCTTGTGTATTTTTTTTCTGTATTCTAATAAGACTCCATTCTAAATGTTGTATCCGTGTTCCACTTGCTCAAATAGGAATCGCCTGGTTAGTCTGTATTTTTGTCTGTTCTGTTACTGAAGTTTGTTACCTCGCTATCTGCATATCCTTTGACAACTACATTTTGCCTGTATATGCCATCCCCTCCATCCACCAAACTAGATTTTGTCTCAGAAAATATGTATTCAAAGCCCCAGTATTACAATTTGGTACATAAAAGAGCATAAGTATTCATGACATAGTGGCTGAAATTCTAGCCATAAGGTGAAACCTTTTAGCAGAAGTGTGAAAGTGCTGTTGCAGATACTGTACTTTTCATTTGTAATAAATATATGCTATTTAAAAATATGCGTCCCATAACCATTTAAAATTTTTTCTCATCATACCCACTCGCATGTAGGTTTGCTTACTCTAGGTCTAGTTCACACTTTGGTTTTATAGATAAAAAATTGAAATCCCAGAGAGGGAAACTAACTTGTGGCTCAGAAAATTAATTGATAACGTTGAGTTTGGTTTCACTGATGTTATATTACAATTTTGGCTTTGCTACTTACACTGTTTTGTGACATTGGGGCAGATGCTTAAACCTTGCATAACTTATTTTCCTCATTTGTCAAATGGGAGTGTAATAATATTCATGTCATCAGGTTTTTGTAAACATTCACTGCAGCAAAGCATTTAATGTGCTTATCACAGAGCCTGACACTTGATAAGAGCCCTGTTAGTGTAAGTTGTTTCAATCATGTTGATCAACATCAGACAGTGGGGCTGGTGTAAATTTCATTTGGAGGTTGGTGAAATGAAAGAAGATTTTTTCTTATTCAAATTCATGCATCCTTTGAATTTTACTCTTAGACCTTTTTAAAGGGTTTGTGGACCCTAGGTTAAAATCTCCACCTTAGGAAAGTACCTTTATATCTAAATACACACATAGAGGAGAGCTTCCCGCTGATGAAAAATATTTATGACAGATGATTAGGTGAGCAGACATAAACTTCTCTCTTCTTTAAGAATCTGATTTATTGCTGGGCCCATTTACTAAGCAGCCTAACCTTACTCCAAGTAATACAGAAATTGGTAGCAGTAGTAGAGATGTTTCAGATTAGATTCTTCTGAAAGCAGATTCCGAAACAGTATTTATTGTACTGGATGTTTATGTGGGAGTGCTCTTGGGATAGATACCTGTGAGGGAAAAAAAGGAAAAAAGCAGAATTGGGCAGGGGCAGAAGTCAAGGTGAAATGCAGGCCCAAACAGCAACAGTCTCTTGGATGACTGTGTGAAGAGATCTGTAGTAAAAGTGGCCTGAGTTGTCTTGCATCGGGTCAAAATGTCTGGGCCTCTACACACCCACACACCTTGATCACTCACTGTATCACAGTGAGATGTCTCCTGCAACTGAGGCTGTCTTTGATGGGCTAAAAGCTGAAGACTGCCTGCTGACAAGACTCCCGACATCTCAGACAATGCATCCTTTCTTGGAAGGAATCTCTATGGGGCACCTCCATGTCCAGCGCTGTTCAACCCTTTTGCTGATCAAATTTACTTCTTCATATAAGTCTGGGAAATACCTCCTCCAGGGTTCTGGTGTATCTTTCTTTGGGGGGCGGAACAGAGAAAGAAAATTTGTGGAATGTACTACAGGTTTTGCTGCACCCTAGCCCCACCCCCTAGCCATTGCAAGAACCCCAAGCCAATCTCCTTCACCTGTTCTCTCAAGCTATTTTTGGACCAGTTTGGCAGGCCAGCCCTGCTCTAGAAAGCCTCATTATGTAAGTAACCATCTTAGTGTGTATGTGATGTCATCCAGTTTTGTTGTCTGAATCAAATTTTGGGTGAGATCCATCCAATGTCTGCAGGAAGTCCAAAACAGATGGTAACTCCTCTTCTTGCTTCTTATGCCCTGAATGAGAAGATCATGAAGTTTCCAGGCAGCTTCCATAATTTATAGTTGAATGTGATTCTTTCCGACTTTCATGGCAGAAGTGTTTGCCCTTTGGGGATCCTAACCCACAACTCCACTGTTCCCAGAGAGACAGGAAATGAAAAGTCCTCCAGTGGGTCATTGGGAATAATATGATTGGGGCTACTCCTAATTCCACCCATTGTTTCCTTGACCCATTATTTCATCCTATTTAGGGATACACCACTATATAGAGGTCTCTGATTCAAGTTGGTGCAGTCATCCCTTGGTATCCATGGAAGATTGATTCCACAACCAACTGCAGATACCGAAATCCATGGATGGTCCAGTCCTTTATATAAAATGGCATAGTATTTGCATAAAACCTATATACATCCTTCTGTATACTTTTTCTTTTCTTTTTTTTGAGATAGGGTCTCGCACTGTCACCGAGGCTGGAGTGCAGTTGTGTGATACTGGCTCACTGTAACCCCTGCCTCCTGGGTTCAAGTGATTCTCCTGCCTCAGCCTCCTGAGTAGCTGGGATTACAGTTGCCTGCCACCACATCCAGCTAATTTTTTTATTTTTAGTACAGATGGGGTTTCACCATGTTGGATACTTTAAATCATCTCTAGATTACTTATAATACCTGATACAATAAAATTCTATGTAAATAGTTGTTATACTGTATTGTTTAGGGAATAATGACAAGAAAAACATCTGTACATGTTCAGTAAATATGAGTTTTTTTTTCCTGAATATTTTCAATCCATGGCTGGTTGATTCCATGGATGCAAGACTCATGGATATAAAGGGTCAAGTGTATACTGTCTTGGAGGAAGCAACACAGTTTTTAAAGTTTCACCTTTGAACTGGCACTTCAGTAAGCCTGAAACAGGCTTTTCTAATGCTCTTTCATGACAGTAGCTTCCAAGTGCTATTATATGTTTTGTGATTCGTGAATTTCATGGTCATGGGCCCACTTTTGTAGTACTTTTGATGTAAAATAGGTCCCATATTTTGACACAGTATTATGTGAGTTCCTATGCTCCAATAGCCTTTGGATAGTAGAACTAGATAAGGCTCTACATGCACAAAAGACAAAAGACATATCTATTCATGTCAGAGAAAAATCACTATTCTCTTCAAGGAATTGTGCCATGTGTTTTTCATGCCTGCTAACACAACATCCATTCTGCAGCCCATTTATCAAGGAGTAATTTCTACTTTCAAGTCTTATTTCTTATGAAATACATTTAATAAGGCTATAGCTATCATAGATTGTGATTCTACTGATGCACCTGGGCAAGGCAAACTGAACACCTTCTGGAAAGGATTCACCACCCTAGATACTACTAAGAACATTTGTGACTCATGGGAGGAGGCCAAAATATTAACAGTTACAGGAGTTTGGAAGAAGTTGATTCCAGTTATCATGGATGACTTTAAGTGGTTCAAAACTTCAGGAGAGGAAATAATTTCAGATGTAGTGGGAATAGTGAGAGAACTAGAATTAGAATTGGAGCCTGAAGATGTGAATAAATTGCTGCCATATCATGATAAAACTTGAACAAATGAGGAGTTGCTTCTTATGAATGAGGAAAGAAAGTGGTTTCTTGAGATGGAATCTATTCCTTGTAAAGATGCTGTGAACAGCGTTGAAATGACAACAAAGGATTTAGAATATTACATAAATTTAGTTAATAAAGCAGCAGCAGGGTTTGAGAGGATTGTCTCCAATTTTGAAAGAAGTTCTGTTGTGAGTAAAATGCTATAATATCAAACAGCATTTCATGCTACAGAGAGGTTTTTCATGAAAGGAAGAGACAATCTATACAGTAAACAACTTCATTGTTGTGTTATTTTAAGAAATTGCCACAGCCACTCCAAGCTTTAGCAACCATCACCCTGATCAGTTAGCAGCCATCAACATCAAGACAAAACCTTCTACTGGCAAAAATATTACGACTGGCTGAAGGCTCAGATGATTGTTAACATTTTAAGTGAAATATTTGAAATTAAGTTTTATACTTTTTAAAGATATAATGGTATTGTACACTTAATGGACTACAGTATAGTGTAAACATAACCTTCTTTTTTTTTGAGACGGAGTCTCACTCTGTTGCTCAGGCTGGAGTGCAATAGCACAGTCTTGGCTCACTGTAACCTCCACCTCTTGGGTTCAAGCGATTCTCCTCTTTCAGCCTCCCGAGTAGCTGGGATTACAGGTACCCACCACCATGCCAGGATAATTTTTGTATTTTTAGTAGAGATGAAGTTTTGCCATGTTGGCCAGGCTGGTCTTGAACTCCTGACCTCAGGTGATCCACCTGCCTCGGCCTCCCAAAGTGCTGGAATTACAGGCGTGAGCCACCACGCCCAGTCATAAACATAACTTGCATATGCACTGGGAACCACCCAAAATAATGTGATTTGCTTTATCACAATATTTGCTTTATTTTGGTGGTCTGGAACTGAACCACAATATCTCTGAGGTATGTCCATGTTCAAAATCATTGACTACATTGAAAATCCAGTAAATCTACAGATACATTAATAGAATTAAAATGAGAGTTTGGTAAAATTGTTAGATACAAATAAGCATACAAAAACTAATACTGTTCTTACACCACACATTAATTTACAATAGCAGTAAATATATAAAGTACCTAAAACAGATGTCAAGACATTTATGGAGGGAATTTAAAAATTGAGATAATTAAAATAAACCTAAAATAAATAGCGATACACCATGTTTTTTGGATTAGAAGATTGATATTATAAGGTGTTATTTCTCTCCAAATCCATCCATAAATGTAGTGTAATTTCAATCAAACTCCCAGTAGGAATTCTTATAGACCAAATAAAATGACTCTAAAATCCACATAGATAAAATAAAAATGCATGGGTAGGCAAGAAAATTTGGGAAAAAAAGCAAGGTAAAAGATAGGAAATTATGGTAAAGTTATAGAAATTAGAGAAGTGGCATGTTAGTATACATATGCATCAGCGTAGTCAAGTAGAAACCTCAGAAACAGAGCAACCATAAATGGGAATTTGGTATTTGACAGGTGGAATAACAAATACAAGGAGAAATGATGATTGCATCAGTACTGGAGGTGAGACAATACACTTAACATACGGAAAAAGTACAAGAACACTACATTTTGCAATACTAAATAAATTTCAGATAGAGTAAAGATTAAAGTGTAAAAACCTTGAAAGCATTAAAAACATAGGATATTATATACTATAGCGAATGGCCAGGATTCTTGAAATAATAACAGAGTTAAACACATACAGGAATATGTTAGAAAATTTGACCTCAAGAATAAAGCCTTATGATTGAAAAAGTACATCTTGAGCAAAGTGAAAATAAAATAATAGATAAGAATAAGTTATTTGCAATAAGTATACCAGACACAATGACATAATAAATGCCTACAAAGTTATAAGACAATGGCATACAATCCATAAAGGGGGCAAAATTTAAAAAAATTAATTCTCAGATAAAGAGAAAAGATTGTCCAGTAAACCTTTGTATGAAAAATGCTGTTCCAGGACCTATCACAGCTTTATAAAAACCAAATCCCTTGAGGTGGGGTCTGTGCATTTTTTTTTTTTTTTTTTGCTATTCTTATCTTAAAGTTTTGAATTTTTAAATTGAAGTAAAACACACATATTAAAAGCACAAAAATCATAAAGATTTAGCTCAATAAATTTTAATGAAGTGAACATACTGATGTAACCAGCACCAAGAGGATATTATCTACACCCTAGAAGCCACATTTATGCCCCTTTTCTGTTATAACCGCCTCCCCCAAGTAAACCATTGTCTTTACTACTAACACTACAAATTAGCTTTATCTGTGATGTTTTAAAACTTATTTAAATATAAATAGAATCATTTATTTTCTTTGGTGTCTGACTTTTTTCCCCAATCAGCACTATGTTTATGATATTCATTTATTTTTTGTATGCAGTTATAGATTGTTCAGTCTCATTGTTGTATGGTATTTTGTTGTATGATAATACCACATTTTATTGATCCATTCTACTGTTGATTGACATTTGGGTAATTTTTAGTTTTGAGCTATTCTGAATAGGGCCTCTCTGTACACTATCGTACAGGTTTTTTGGTGAGTAAGTATATACCTTTCTGTTGTACAGAAAATGAGGAGTGGAATTGCTGGGACATAGGATGTACATATAATCAGCTTCCAGAGACATCCTTCTGCCTAGGCCAGAATCTTGATTTTCAGGATATTTCCGCATTCATGTTGACAGATTTCCCCAGGGAAAGCTGTTGCATGTCATCAAAGTCAATTCTTTTCTGTCTCCAACTCCTGCCCCTTGAATATAGTGAAGTATTCTCAGCATCACCCCACTTGGGGAGTTTTTGTCTGCTAGGTCTTGAGAAAGTATTGGAAATTCCATTCTACTTTCCAGAGGGATTTCAACTTAGCTTTTTAGCCTCCCTCTTTTGTTCAGTTTTGGAATTTAGCAAATGTCTTCAGAGGGGTTCTGGTTATGTGTGTGAGTTCTCTCAAGTTTTCAAATTTGTCACTCTGTTTTCCTGTGGCCACCAAAATCTCATCTGGCTTGTTCATTCCCCATGAGCTACAAGAATTGGCAAAATCTTCATGGAAAAAAGAAATTGCAGCTCCTCAGTACATCTTGGAAAGATTCTACCTTCTTTGGAATTTTTGAGCACCAAAAGTTTTGTGAATATTGTTTGAGCACCAAAATTAAGGAACTATAGCTACATGCCTAAACATGAATATATCTCAAAAAATGTTACCTGATAAAGGCCAAGTTGAAGAATGAAATAAAGTATGACACTGTTTACATCACTGTAAGCCACAAAAAACAACACTAAGTAATTAATGGACACATATATATGAAATAAAAGTATAAAAATATAGACTGGGAATATTTATGATAACACTTACTTCTGAGGGAAGAAGAGTGGTAATGGGCTTCAGAAGGAGAATACATAATTCAACCATATCTACAATTGTTTGTTTCATTTTTATTTCTTTCTCAGGGAATATGACAAAAAGAAAACATATAAACATTTTTTAGAACTGTGCGACTCGGATCTAGGTGCTGTTATGTTATTCTCAGCACTTCCTTGTAGGGTTTTTTTTTTTTTTTGACACAAGGTTTCACTCTGTCACCCAGGCTGGCGTGCAATGGCACGAACACAGCTCACTGCAGCCTTGACCTCCTGGGCTCAAGTGATCCTCTTGCCTTAGCCTCATAAGTAGCTGGGATTACAGGTGTGTGCCACCACTCCTGGCTAATTTTTAAATTTTTTTTGTAGAGATGCTGTTTCACTGTGTTTCCCAAACTAGTCTCAAACTCCTGTGCTCAAGCGATCCTCCTGCCTAAGCCTCCCAAAGTGCTGTGATTACAGGCATGAACCACTGTGTCTAGCTCCTTTATAGGTTTTGAAATTTTAAAATGTTACAAAAGAAAACTCAGTTCAAATATAACATCTCTGGTGAAGCAGTCCCTGATTCCCTCAAGCAGATTTATCAGTTCTCTTCTCCCTATGCCCACAGATTTTTTCTCTCTGACATCTACTGTTGTAGATGTCAGGGAGAAAAATATTAATCACAATCTATTTGAATGATCTATTTGCTCACGTTGCTACCTCCATATGAAAAACTATATAAGGAACCAACTCGTACTCTGGTAAGTAATTAAAAAGTTTAACTACATCTGAGTACCTAGAGGTGGAGTCCAGGCATGAGCATTTTTTAAGAACTTCAGGTGACTCTAATGTGTAGCCAGGGGCAAGAACTACTGCTTAAGATTAGAGCACCATGAGAGCAGGTATTCTTGAAGGGTGGAGGTATTCTTGAAGGGTAGAGACTGGATCTCCCTTTTCACCTTTTGTGTCTAACAGTATAAAGCTGCTAGTTTGTTTTGTGTCATCCTGGAACAGCACCTGTGATACTCCTGTTAATATCAATTCGGGTTCATCTATTTCATAAGACTATTGAAGAGAAAAATGTAAGTTACTAGAAATTACAGACCTGATGACAGCAGCAAGCCCATGTGGAAGATCATGTAAGTCATAACTTTGCTCCTTGTTTCGAGAGATCACATCTTTGAAAGGTCCAGCCTGATCAGAGGTCCACTGATCATTGACTGAACTATGTCATACAAAATAAACGGAGTATTTTCTGGAGCCAAATACTCTCCACACATAGTTCTTTGAAATTCCCTTACTTTATTGTGGTGGATTGGGAGATATTTCCTTGAAATAGTTTATGAAGGTAAAAATGAAATTGTTGCTTTATTCTCCTACAACTACACCAAACTATGTTCTTGACCACTTGAACTGTTTTTTCATTTTTAATTTTTGTGTGTACATAGTAGGTGTATGTATTTATGGAGTACATGAGATGTTTTGATACATGCATGCAATGACTAATTATCACAGGATGGATAATGGGGTATCAACCCTTTCAAGCATGTATCATTTTTGTTACAAACAACCCAATTGTACTCTTTTAGTTATTTTACAGTGTACAATTAAATTATTATTGACTATGATCACCCTGTTGGGTTATCAAATACTAGGTGACATTCATTCCTTCTAACTATTTTCTGTACCCATTAACCACCCCTACCTCCCCCTGACTTCCCCTGTACTCTTCCCAGCCTCTGGTAGCCATCATTCTACTCTGTACCTCCATGAATTCAATTGTTTTGATTTTTAGATCCCACAAGTAAGTGAGAACATGTAATGTTTGTCTTCCTGTGCCTGGCTAATTTCACTTAACACAATGAATTTGTTTATCCATTATAATCATTTTTTTGGTGGAATCTTTATAGTGACCTTCTTTGTCTCTTCTTGCAATTTTTGTCTTGAAATCTATTTTTTTCTGATACATGGATAGCTACTCTTGCTCTTTTATTTTCTTTTGAGATGGAGTTTTGCTCTTGTTGTCCAGACTGGAGTGCAATGGTGCAACCTCGGCTCACTGCAACCTCTGCCTCCCGGGTTCAAGTGATTCTTCTGCCTCAGCCTCCTGAGTAGCTGGGAATATAGGTATGCACCACTATGCCTGGATGATTTTGTATTTTTAGTAAAGATGAGGTTTCTCCATATTGGTCAGGCTGGTCTCGAACTCCTGACCTCAGGTGATCCGCCTGCCTCAGCCTCCCAAAGTGCTGGGATTACAGGAGTGAGCCACCTTGCCTGGCCTACTCTTGCTCTTTTTTGGTTTCCATTGGTATGGAATATCTTTTTCCATCCCTTTATTTTCAGCCTATGTGTGTCTTTATAGATGAAATGTGTTTCTTGTAGGCAACAGATCAATGTGTCTTATTTTTCCCATCCATCCAGCCACTGCCTGTCTTTTGATTGGAGAGTTTAGTCCATTTATATTTACTGTTATTATTGATAAGTAAAGAGTTACTCCTGCCATTTTGTTATTTGTTTTCTGGTTGTTTTGTGGTCTTCTTTTCCTTCTTTCTCTCCTTGCTGTCTTACTGTAGTGAAGGTGTTTTTCTCTGGTGATATGGTTTAATTTCTTGATATTTATTTTGTGTGTGTATGCATTGTATGTTTTTTGGTTTGAGGTTACCATAAGGCTTGCAAATACAATCTTTTTGACCCATTATTTTAAGCTGATAGTAACTTAGAATAATTCTGAACTATTGCAGTGTGCTCACAATGAGGATTCCTCTAAAAGTTACTTTTCTACTTTCTTCTGGTAGCAAAGCAGTTACTGCTACAGATTGCATTTGGGCCATCCATGGGTTACTGGGTTAAGGATTTTTGATAGGAAGGCTACAGGTTGTCAGTGGTTTCAGTGTTTTCAGGCTACGCCCTTGTTTAGACTGACAACAAAGTAGTATTGGAGTGTTATAGGGTCACAGAGAAGACCTTCAATTATCAATTATAGGTTTTAAATTTACCCTGGCTTTTAAAGGAATAGGGCACACTGGTTTTTTTTTTTTTACTATTTCTATCTTTCTCTTATCTCTTTGACTCCCTCTTTGTCTTTCTGTCTCTTTCTCCTCTCTGTCTCTCTCCTCTCTGTCTCTTTCTGTCTCTCTCTCTGTCTCTTTCTGTCTCTCTGTCTTTGTCTCTGTCTCTCTCTCTGTCTGTCTCTCTCTCTCTCCTCTCTTAGTCATTTACAAACTTGGGGTCCTGGCAAGGGTGGTTGGGAACAGGTCCCACATAACAGCTCATGTCAAGAGCTGTATACCTAAATTGGGAGAGACACCAGGGACAAGACTCACTGGGTTTATAGCCTAGATGCCTAAGGATGCAGTGTAGACATTCCTTAGATCCCTTTGGAGATACAGCTTGCTAGAGGAAATGAAAGTCTGAACCATTAGTACCTATGAGGCAGGGATCAGAGGAAGTAGATTCAGAGGTAAGGAGAATTTTGGGGCAACACTTTCAAGAAGTCATGTTCGGGACCCAGGAGGTATGGGTCAGAAGGAAATGTAGGGGTGCATGCATGGGCGACTGTTGAATAGAGACTTCTGGCTGTGCCATGATCTCAACAAGCTAATGCCCGGAGTTCGGGACAACAGCTTTCCATCTCTAGTTGGCTCTTGGCTTCCCCAAGAAAATTGAAAGTGGAAGCTTGTTCTGGGCAGGCCAACATTCCCAACCCAAAAGGGTTGGGGGTTGTTAGAAAGCCCTTCCCCAGACAGCCTCACACCTGAGTCTTAAGTCCTGCGGCCACACTAATCGTTTTTAACTGGCCGACAGTTACCTGGTATTTTCCTCCAATTCTAAGGAAGGATAGGACAGAAAAGCAAGCAAAAGTGGTCCAATATTACTCACTGCTTTGAAGGTCCCTTCGTGGTCACCAAATGTTACCGGGGGGTCCTTGCTCCCAGAGCTCCCAAGATGGTGGTGGGCCACTTCCAAGATGGTGACAAGCCTCGTGTTCTCTCACCTGGGGTTCTTGGCCTCACAGATTCCAAGGAATGGAGTCTTGGGCCATGCAATGAATGTTATAGCTCTATTAGAAGCCATGGGTCACAGAAGACAACTGTGCAACCCAGTGACTAGTATTCAGCTCGATTAGGACGAACCTGGGCACTTAGCTGTGCAGGAACAATGGCAAGCCTTTAGCCTGATTGGGAGCAACAGTGGGTGCCTCGCTGGTTCAGGAGCAAAGTAGACACTCCCCTGGATCCAGAGAGATGGAAGTCAGCGGAGGGTCTGCGAGGACAGCAAACAGCAGTGGTAGATGGTCAGCGAAAGCTCAGCTCCATCTATAACAAACACAGACCAGAAGAGAGTGCAGTTGCAAGATTTAATAGAGTGAAAACAGAGCTCCTATACAAAGGGAGGGGACCCAAAGAGGGTAGCCCACTGATAACAACTTGACACTGTTCGCATAAACAACAACAGCAACAAAAAACAAACAAGCAAAAAGGAAATATAAAATTCTAAAACTTAACTTTATCTCCCTGCTTTTCAACTTTTTGTAGTTTCTATTTATATCTTATTGTACTGTCTATGTCTTGAAAAGTTGTTGTTATTATTTCTGATTGGTTCATCATTTAGTCGTTCTACTTAGGATAAGAGTAGTTTACACACCATAGTTACAGTGTGGTTTGTTATGATATTTTGTGTTTTTCTGTGTACCTATTATTACTGGTGAGTTTTATACCTTCAGGTGATCACTTATTGCTCACTAATGTTCTTTTTTCTGTGACTGAAGAATTCCCTTTAACATTTCTTTTTTTTTTTTTTTTTTTTTTGAGACGGAGTCTCACTCCATCGCCCAGGCTGGAGTGCAGTGGCCGGATCTCA
>NW_012118177.1:104188-134388 GCF_000951035.1 Colobus angolensis palliatus | reverse complement strand
CCTGCCTCAGCCTCCCGAGTAGCTGGGACTACAGGCGCCCGCCACCTTGCCTGGCTAGTTTTTTGTATTTTTTAGTAGAGACGGGGTTTCACCATATTAGCCAGGATGGTGTCGATCTCCTAACCTCATGATCCGCCCGTCTCGGCCTCCCAAAGTGCTGGGATTACAGGCTTGAGCCACCAAGTTTTTTGTTGATGAAATAAATCCCTCTGTTTTTTTCTGGGAAAGTTTTTATTTCTCTTTCATGTTTGAAGATTATTTTCACCAGCTATACTATTATAGGGTAAAATATTTTTTTTCTTCCATACTTTAAAGGTGTCATGCCACTCTCTCCTGGCCCACACATTTTCCACTGAAGGGTCTGTTGCCAGAGATATTGGAGCTCCATTGAATGTTATTTGTTTATTTTCTCTTGTTGCTTTTAGGATCCTTTCTTTATCCTTGATCTTTGGGAGTATGAATATTAAATGCCTTGAGGTAGTCTTCTTTGGGTCAAATCTGCTTGGTGTTCTATACTTTCTTATACTTGGATATTGATATCTTTCTTTCCTTTAGGTTTGGAAAGTTGTCTGTTATTATCCCTTTGAATAAACTTTCTACATCATCTATTTCTCTACCTACCCGTTAAGGCCAATAGCTCATAGATTTGCCCGTTTGAGGTTATTTTCTCAATCTAGTAGGTGTGCTTCATTGTTTTTTATTCTTTTTCTTTTTATCTCCTCTGATTGTGTATTTTCAAATAACCTGTCTTCAAGATCATTAATTCTTTCTTCTGCTTCATCCATTCTGCTATTAAAAGACTGATGCATTCTTCAATAAGTCATTTGCATTTTTTCAGCTCCAGAATTTCTGATTTATTCTTTTAAATTCGTTCAGTCTTTTGTTAAATTTATCTAATAGAATTCTGACTTCATTCCCTGTGTTATCTTGAATTTTTTTGATTTTCTTCAACACAGCTATTTTGAATTCTCTGTCTCAAAGGTCACATATCTCTGTTTCTCCAGGATTGGTCCCTGGTGCTTTATATAGTTTATTTGGTGGTGTTACGTTTTCTTGGATGGTGTTAATGAATCAGTCAGGAAAAATAAAATAAATATCATTAATATGTTAGGGGCTCTAGAGGAAAATATGTAGATTCCATGCAAAAACAGAAGGGTAATGTAAGCATAGATGGAAACTCTAAGCAAAATTTTTTTAAAAGACAAATGCTAGAAATTAAAAAAAAAAACAGTGTAACAGAAATGAAGAATGCCTTTGATGGGCTCATCAATAGATTATGAGGACAAGGAAAGTCAGTGAGCCTGAAGATAGATTAATAGAAACTTCCAAAATTGAAATTTTAAGAGAAAAAAGAAAAAAATAAACCCAGAGTATCCAAGTACCATGGGATAATTTCAAAAGGTGTAACATATATGTAATTGGAATACCAGAAGAGATAATGGAGAGGAAGACATAACAGAAATAACAATGACCAAATTTACACAATTTGTGCTAGACATCAAACCAGAGACCCAGGAATCCCAGAGAAAAACCAATCTGGATAAATATGATAACATAAACTGCAGAAAAGACAAAGTAAAAATCTTGAAAGAAACAGCAGGAAAAAATACCTTACCTATAGAGGAAAAAGTATACAAATCATAGCAGACTTCTCACCAGATGCCATACAAGCTCTAAGATAGTAGAGTGAAATGTACAAAGTTTTGAAAGAAAAGTCCACCAACCTAGAATGTTATACACAATGAAATTATACTTCAAAAGTGAAGAAGATACCACAGGAATATAGTCAGTTGATGTTGACAAAGGAACAAAGGTGTTACAATGGAGTGAACAGTCTTTTCAACAAATGCTGCTGGAATTACTAGGCATCCATATACAAAATAATGAACCTAAACACAGACTTTTATGCCCTTCACATAGAGTAAGTCAAAATAGATCATAGATCTAAATGTAAAATTCCAAACTATAAAAAAATTCTAGAAGATAACAGAAGAAAATCTGGATGATCTTGGGTTTGGCAATAACTTTTTTGATACAACAACAAAGGCATGGTCCATGAAAGAAATAATTAATAATCTGAGCTTCATTAGAATTAAATATTTGTGCTCAGTGAAAGACATTTTCAAGTGAATAAGACATGCCACAGACTAGGAGAAAATATTTGCAAAATACATATCTGAGAAAGGACTATTATCCAAAATATACAAAGATCTCTTAAAATTCAACAATAAGAAAACAAACAACTCAATTAAAAATGGGCAAAATTTCTAGGCAGACACCTCACCAAAGAAGGTGGCTCGTAAGCATATGAAAAGATGCTTCTCCTCATAGGTCCTCAGGGATGTGAAAATTAAAGCAATTATGAGATACCACTACATTTATTAGAATGGCCAAAATCCAGAATACCAAAACACCAAATGCAAGCAAGGATATAGAACAACAGAAACTCTCACTCATTGCTGGTAGAAATGCAAAATGGCACAGCCAAGTTGGAAGACAGTTTGGCAGTTTCTTACAAAGCTAAACATATTTTTCTTATATGATCCAGCAATAGTGTTCCTTGGTATTTAACCAAGTGAATTGAAAAGTAACGTTCACACAAAAACCTGCACATGGATATTTTTAGCAACTTTATGCATAATTGTCAAAGCTTGGAAGCAACTAAGGTGTCTTTCAGTAGGGAGTGGATAAATAAACTGTGGTACATCAGACAATGTTATATTATTCATCCTTAAAAAAGAAGGAAATCCTGCAATTTACAACAACATGGATGAATCTGGAGGACATTATGCTAAGTTAAATAAGTCAGACACAGAAAAACAAACACTGCATGATGTCACTTACATGTGGAATCTAAAAATGCCAAACTTATAAAAGCAGAGTAGAATGTCGGTGGCCAGGGCCTGGGGTGTGGGAGAAATGGGGAGGTGTTGGTCAAACAGTAAAAAGGTTCGGCTATGTGGGATGAATAAGTTTTGGAGATCTAATGTGCAGCATGCTGACTATAGTTAACACTGTACTATGTACTTGTAATTTGCTAAGAGAGTTGATCTTAAGTGTTTCCACCACACACACACACACACACACACACACAAACTATGTGATGTGATAAGCATGTTAATTTGCACACACACGTAACTATATGATGTGATAAGCATTTTAATTTGCTTGATTGTGGTAATCATTTCACAATGTATATATATATATATCAAAACATCACATAGTACTTCAATATATATAATTTTTAATTTATGGTAGATATATACAATTTTTATTTGTCAAGTATATCCCAATAAAGCTGAGAGAAAAAAAACAAAAAAACAAAAAGAGGTAGTTGAGGCACAAAAAACCTCTACCAAAATCCATTGAGTTTCTATGTATTAACAATGAACATATGGATGTCAAAATTTAAAATATTATATCGCTTATAATTGCTTGAAAATGAAATAAGTGGGTGTAAATGTATTAAAACATGTATAGGAGTTGTATACTACAAACTACACAACACTGATGAAAGAAATGAAAGAAGACGCACATAAATGGAAAAAAAAATTGTGTTGATGGATTGAAAAAATCAGCATAGCAAAGCTTTCAATTCTATCCAAATTAGTATGTGGATTTAATTCAGTTTCTATCAAAATATCTGCAATATTTTGTAAATATAGATGAATATTCTAAAAAATTTATATGGAAAGTGGGAGAAACTAACATAGATAAATACATTTTGAAAAAGAATAAAGTGGGAGGAAATCAGTCTACCTGATCTCAAGACTTACTATATAACTACAGTAATGAGATACATAGATCAATGGAACGCAACAGAGAATCCAGAAATATAACTGCTGAAATATGCCCAACTGATTTTTAACACAGTTGCAAAAGCAACTTAATAGAGTACATATAGCCTTTTAAGCAATTCATACTAGAGCAATTGAATATACATAGGCTATCAAATGAAGCTTGGTCCAATTATCGTAACTTATACAAAATTAGCCATTTTGGACCACAGACTCAAATGTGACATGTACAATTTTATACATTTTAGAAGAAAACAGGAAAAAAACTTTCGGAACTATAGCTAGGCAAAGAGTTCTTAGATTTGACATAAAAGTAAGACCTATACAAGGAAAAATTGACAAATTAGACCTCCTCAAAATTAAAAACTTTTGCTCTGAAAAGCATCCTGTGAAGATAATTTAAAAATATGCTACAGAGGGTGAGAAAATATTTGTAAACCGCATGTATAAAAAACGACTAGTATAAGAATATATAAGGAACTCTGAAAACTCAACAGTAAAATCAAAACAATATAATTAGAAAATGGACAAAATACAGAAAGAGACATTTTTTCAAAACTAGATATACAAATGACAAAGAAGCCCATGCAGGAAAAGATGTTCAACATCATTAGTTATCAGAGAGTTAAAGCCACAATGAGATATCACTACAAATCTATAAGAATTCCTAAATAAAAATTAGTGACAACACCAAATGCTGGCAATGATGCAGAGAAACTGGATCATATTTTGCTCTGGGAATGTAAAATGCTACTTCCATCTGTAAAATAGTTTAGCAGTTTCTTATAAAACTAAACATGCAACTACTATACTATCTAGTAATTGTATTCCTGGGCATTTATCTCAGAGAAAAAGACTTTACATTCACACACACAAATACCCGTACTTGAATGTTTATAGCAGCTTTATTCATAAAAGCCAAAACCTGGAATTAATTAAAATATCTTTCAATGGGTAATGGTTAAACAAACTTTGGTACATCCATACCATGAACTAGTGCTTAAAAACAGGGAAACTGGGTAAACTGCACAAGCGATCTCTTTGTGTTATTTCCTATGACTCCATGCAAATCTACAAGTATCTCAAAATGCTGTTTCATTTTTAAAAATGCAATATGTAACATTGCCAAGATAGGATTCCCAACACAAGAGAGGGTGATGAGCGGTAGAATGAGCACATCCATCTGTTATGGACACAAAGAGACCTGGGTTCGGATTTGGTCTCCTTCACTTCCAAACTGTGTGACCTGGAACTTGTGTCTGAGGTTGCCCATTTTCTCACACCCTTACCAACAGCATATAGTATTCTTTTTCTATTTTACAAATTCTAATAGGTTAAGGCATAGAAATTCATTGCTATTTATATTTGTATTTCTTTGATGATTACTGAGGATGAATGTAATTTTGCATCCTATTTGGCCCTTTTTATTTTTGTGTCTGTATGTTTATGTTCATGAGGGACATTGCTTTGTAATTAAATTTTCTTGGTATATCCCTGTCAGGACTTGCTTTCAAGGTTATTCTAGCCTCATCAAAAAGTTGTTTTTTCTTTTTCTATTGTCAGTTTGAGGTTGATACAATATCTTCAGCAATATACAAGGGATGTCATCTGGATCTGAAGTGTTTTGTTTTTGGAGGGAAGATTTTTAACTATAGAATCAATTTATTTAACAAACATAGGATTACAGAGATTATCTAGCTTTCTCTTACCAATTTTGTAATTCATATTTTTCAAGGAATATGTGCATTTAATTTGTCACATTTATTTACATGATGTCCATAATATTCCATTATTATCATTTTAATGTCTACAGACTCTGTTGTGATATATTTTTATGATGTGGTTGATTTATTTTATTATGGTTAGTTTTCTTTGTGGCTTATCAATTTTATTAAGATATTCAGAGAACTAACTATTGGCTTTGTCGTTTTTCCATATTTTAATAGTTGTACACTGTTTTACTGGTGTCTGCCATTATCTTTATTATTTCCCTCCTTCTCTACTATCCTTGCTTTCCTTTTTCTAATTTTTTCAAGTGAAATCTTAGAATATTGATTTAAAATTTTCTTTTCTAAAATATGCATTTGCAGCTACAAATTTCCCTCTATTCACTACTTGAATTGCATCCAACAAATTTGTATGTGTTGTTTTTTAATTATCATTTTTTCTAGTTTTCAGAATATTTCTAGTTTTCAGAACTTTGCATTATGAGCTTAAAAATTATTTTAGTAATTCTAATAGTTGGTTGTAGTACCTTTTTGTGGTTTCCATTACTCTGATGACTAATGATGTTGGGCAGACTTTTATACGTTCATTGACCCTTCATATGTCTTCTCTGAGCTTTCTGTTCAAGTCTTGTGCCCATTTTTTATTGGGTTGTATTCCCATTATTGACTTGAAATATTTATTTATTTATTTATTGAGACGGAGGAGTCTTGCTCTGTCACTTCATATGTCTTCTCTGAGCTTTCTGTTCAAGTCTTGTGCCCATTTTTTATTGGGTTGTATTCCATTATTGACTTGAAATATTTATTTATTTATTTATTTATTTATTGAGACGGAGGAGTCTTGCTCTGTCACCCAGACTAGAGTGTAGAGTGCAGTGGCAGGATCTCAGCTCACTGCAACCTCCTCCTAGCAATTCTCATGCCTCAGCCTCCCAAGTAGCTAGGACTACAGATGCCTGCCACCACATGAGGCTATTTTTTGTATTTTTAATAGAGGCGGGGTTTCACCATGTTGGCCAAGCTGACCTCAAGTGATCCACCTGCCTCGGCCTCCTACAGTGCTGGGATTACAGGCATGAGCCACTGTACCCAGCCTGAGTTATTTATATATCCTGGGATCTAGTCATTTGTCAGATAAATTTATTGTGAATATTTTATCGCATTGAGTTGGTTTGCCTTTTTATTTTCTTAATGTTTATTGAATATCAAGAAAGTTTAATATCAGTGAAGTTCAATTTTAAAATATTTTATTCTATTGGCGCTTTTTACGTTATCTTTCAGAAATCCTTACCTACCCCAATGAAAATTTTCTCCTATACTGTTTTCTAGAAAAAAAAATATCTTTTGCATTTAAGTTTTTTATTCTAATTAATTTTTGTGAATGACGTGATTTAGGGCTTGAGAGTCACTTTTCATATGGATACCTAGTTCTCCTGACACCATTTGATGAGAAGACTATTCTTTCTCCCACTGAATTGTATTCATTCCTTTGGCTAAAGCGATTGATCATCAAAGTGCAGGTCTGTTTCTGGACTCTATTCTGCCCTTTTAAATCTATACATCTTTCTTTAAGCCAACACAGTACTGTACTGATCACTGCAGCTTTGTGGCAAGCCTTACAATTTAAGATTAGGTAAGTCCTCCAACTTTGTCATTGTTTTTGTTATTCAAAGTTTGCATTTACATACACATTTTAGAAGCAGCCCTTCAATATATATATATAAAGCTTTCTGTGATTTTGATTGTGATTGCATTAATTCCATAGAACACTTTGAAGAAAATTAACATCCTAAGAGTATTGAGGCTGGTCGGCTGGGCGCGGTGGCTCACGCCTGTAATCCCAGCACTTTGGGAGGCTGAGGCAAGGCGGGTGGATCAGGAGGTCAGGAGATCGAGACCATCCTGGCTAACTCAGTGAAACCCCGTCTCTACTAAAAATACAAAAAAATAGCCGGACGTGGTGGCGGGCGCCTGTAGTCCCAGCTACTCGGGAGGCTGAGGCAGGAGAGTGGCGTCAACCCTGAAGGCGGAGCTTACAGTGAGCCAAGATCGCACCACTGCACTCCAGCCTGGGCGACAGAAAGAGACTCTGCCTGAAAAAAAAAAAAAAAAAGAGTATTGAGGGTATTGAGGCTGGGCATGGTGACTCACACCTGTAATGCCAGCACTTTGGGAGGCCAAGATGGACAGATTCCTTGAGCCCAGGAGTTCAAGACCAGCCTGGGCCATATGCCAAAACCCTGTCTCTACAAAAAAAAAAAAAAAAAAAAAAAAAAATAGCCTGCATGATGATGCGTGCCTGTAGTCCCAGCTACTTGGGAGGCAGAGGCCGGAGGATCACCTGAGCCTGGGATGTTGAGGCTGCACTGAGCCATGATCTTGCCACTGCATTCCAGCAATAGAATGAGACCCTGTCTCAAAAAACAAAACAAAACACAACACAACAAACAAAACAAAACAAAACAAAAGTAGTGAATCTTCCAATTCATGCACATGGGATATCTCTCCATTTAAGATTTAGATCTTTAAACATTCTTTCAGTGATGTTTTGTAGTTTTCAATGACGTGGTCTTATCTATATTTTATTAAATTTATTTCTAAGCATTGTATTATTTTGATTGTTTTGTATGGTATATATACACACACGTATATACACACATATAAAATATATTACATACACACAGACACACACACTCTATTTATTTATTTTGAGACGACGTCTCACTCTGTCGCCCAGGCTGGAGTGCAGTGGCATGATCTCTGCTCACTGCAACCTCTGCCTCCTGGGTACAAGCAATCCTCCTGCCTCAGCCTCCCGAGTAGCTGGGATTACAGGCACAGGCCACCACACCTGGCTAATTTTTGTGTTTTTAATAGAGACAGGGTTTCATCATTTTGGCCAGACTGATTTTGAACTCCTGACCTCAGATGATCTGCCTGCCTCAGTCTCCCAAAGTGTTGGGATTACAGGTGTGAGCCACCATGCCCAGCCTATTTTGTACAGTATTTTTAAACATATTTTTGAATTATTTATTGTTACTGTTAAAAATGAATCTGATTTTTATACTAACTTTATATCCTGCATCTTGGTTAATTTCAGTTATTAATTTTACTACTTGTTTTATAGTTTTAAAATTTTCTACATCAGCAATTATGTTGCATGTTATATTAATCAAGACAGATTAATGTCTTCTTTTTGTGTAATGGCTAGAATTTCTACTACAATATTTAATAGAAGTGATAAAATTGGGCATCCTGCCTTGATCCCGGTCTTAAGATAAAGCACTTACTACTTCAACATTAAATATGGTGTTAGTTGTGGAATTTTTGTAGTTGTTCTTTATCATTTTGAGATAGGTTCTTCTCTACATAGTTTGCTAAGAGGGTTTTCTTAAAAATCATGAAGCTGGTGATTAATTTTCTCAAATCTTTCTTTTTGTATCTATTTAAATTATCATATGTCTTCATGTTTATCTCATTTTAACTTAAAGTGTGGTGACTTACAATTATTGATTTTTCAAAGTTGAAGCAACCTTCCATTCTTGAGATTAATTTCACATTACTATGATGTATAATTATTTTTATATATTTATAGATTTGCAAATATAATGGTGAAGATTTTTATATCCATATTCATGAAGGATATTTGCCTTCATATTTCTTTACTTTACTTGTGATGTCTTTTTCTTAATTGCAAGAAAAATAGACTAATCGTGGCGTTGATCATTGTTTATATTTGCGCTGTTATGCTGGTCTCATGAAATGATTTGAAAGTATTTTTCTCCTCTATTAACAGAGTTTTTAGTGTAAGCTTGGTCTTATTTCTTACTTCAGTGTTTGATGGATTTCATATTGAGATCATTTGGGTCTGGGGCTTCCTCCTATCCTCTGGGAAAATTTTTTATTTTGAGTTGAATTTCTTTCATAGATAACAAGCTATCCAAATTTTCTGTTTCTCGTTGTGTTAGTAAGTTGTCCTTTCAAATAACTTTGTCAATTTCATCTGTTTTAAATGTATTGGCATACAATGTTCATTAAATTCTTTTATTATTTTAATGTCGATAGAATCTGTAGTGATAGCCCATCTTTGTTTTCTGGTATTGGCTCATTGTGTTTCCCTCTTTCTTGATTATTCCAGCATGTAGTTCGTCAATTTTATAAATATTTTCTTAATTTTGCCTTTGTTAATTTCCTCTATAATTTGTCTTCTATAGTATTGATATATTTATTTCCTATTATTATTTATTTCCTTCTCCATATCTTGTGCTTAAATTGACTCAATTTTTCTATTCTAGTAAAAACTTAGGCTGTTGATTGAAAGTTTGCTTTTTTAATATAGATATTTAAGGCTCTAAATTTTTCTAAAAGCTGAATTTCATACTTTTTTTATTGATAGGTTTTAATTTTTGTTGAGTTTGAAGTTTGCTTTACCACCCTTGTAGATTATTGTTGCCCAATGGGGCATTTAGAATATATATATATATATATATATATACACACACACACACACACACATTTGGGAATTTTTCATATTTCTTCTTGCATTCGATTTCTAGATTCATTTCATTGTGTTTGGATAGCAAACTATCTGGTATTCAAATATTTTGAAATTAATTGATTTTGTTTTTGTTTTATGGCTAGCACATGATCTGTTTTGTAAACATTCCATATATACTCAAAAGAATTGCGAATTTTGCATTTGTTGTGTATGGTTTTCTCCAAATGTCTCTGATATATTTTGTCTAGATTTATGGTTGTTTGTGACAAAACGGATAGTTTTATACCAGTTGCTCAGCTTCTCATAGACAGACTGAAATCTGCCTTCAATTTTGAAGGTCACTATACATAAATTTCTAAGCTTCCTATAATATTTTTTCAGCAACTTTAAGAGATCATCCATTTTTTTCAATTTCACTTTTTTTTTTTGTTTCAAGAGGCTGTTGATGTCTTACTGCTTTCTCCTTGAAGATACTGTTTTATGCTGATATTAATTATATTGGAAGTAGACTCTTGCTCCTGGCTCTTGCAGGAAAATAATGGGATCCCTCTACTGTTGGGTATGATTGATCACGTTTACCAATGAGAAATCAGGTTGCAGTTTCACAATGGAGGCATGTGTATAAATTAGGGGTTTCTCTGGGAATAACTTTTAGTAATTCCATGTGTAGTAGTAAACACTAATGCAAAGCTATAATAACAAAAATAAAAGGCAAGATTACTGAGGATTGTGACCTTCCAGGAATTAATGGGTTAGCCATGAGATATAGAACTTTGATGATATGGAGTCCTGCCTGAAGCCAAAGGAAACGAGGAATAGTCTGTACAATAAGGTAGTTATAAATAGTTATATAAATATTAACTATGACTCTGTGGATAGTTAAAGAAATGCAGAGGTTAGCAGCAATATATATTTTTTCTTTGTTTCTTTGTATATATTTGTATGTATACATGTATACATATATATTTGTACATATATATATGTACATATATTTGTATACGTATACATACCTATTTGTATACATACATATGTACGTATATATTTGTATATATAAATTACTTTCTTCTATCTCTTTTATAATACTTCTGAATATTTTATATATTGATTGTTATTTGTGGTTAAACTTGCATTATAGTCCTTATTGTATGGAATATTCAGCTCAAACAGTGACTGAATTTGAGGAATGAGGGACATTGATTGACTCAAAAAATATATGATGACTGGCATCCATATTTGGATAGGATTACTGTTGGGACTTTCTCTCTTATTGGGGGAGTGGATGAGGGAAGATGGTGAGACTGTTTTGCTTGTATAAAGGACACTTATTTGCTTAGGCAAAAGTGGTAATTAGGTTTTATTGATGTATGGAAATATAAAAATTCATTAAAACGCATGGATGTCTCTGTGTGTGTGTGTGTGTGTGTGTGTGTGTGTGTGTGTGTATGTGTGGTGTTCTTAGCAGGCAAAAAGTGGATTATGTACTTTATGAAACCTTCAATATTCTGTTCTTTGCATTTTGGTATTGTGTCTATATCTTTCTTTTTCCAGGGGGCTTCCTGTCTATGACATTAGTGGTTGTGAGGAGACTGGAAGTCTGACAGAGGGATTGACAGTTTCCTCCTTCCTGTGTTTCCTTTTTTTCTTAGTGTCACATCAGCCAATTATCT
The DNA here is from genome assembly GCF_000951035.1 of Colobus angolensis palliatus. Taxonomy (NCBI): domain Eukaryota; kingdom Metazoa; phylum Chordata; class Mammalia; order Primates; family Cercopithecidae; genus Colobus; species Colobus angolensis. Next base: position 122,699 of record NW_012118177.1, on the reverse strand, counting down.
TGATTATTCTAACATTATATTTATAAAATATCCCTTTAAGTCTTCTTAAAGCTACTGTACTTGAGTTTTACTTTATCTAATATTAAAATTGCTATACTTGTCTGGTTATTTTTTTCACCCATACCAGATTTATCATTTCCTGTATTTGTGTAGTATTATTAAATCTAATATTTAGTTCCATAGGTAAAAATATCAATTGGTTATCCTTGTAAGACATTTAAAAATTAAAGGAATTCTAAAAATTTATTTCAGCAAATCTCCCGTAATGCTACTACCCTAACTTCATATGCAACAATTTCGACAGTTTGGTGTGTATAATTCAAGTCCTTTAATCTATGCATTTATCAGTAATTATGTCTTAAGAAGAAATATAGCATCTTTTTCAATATGCATGTTTTATAATGCATGACACAATTTGTTACTTATTATCCCACTACTTGATTTTATTTTACTATTTTTTGTGTTGGTATATTTAAATTTGCTTCATTTTTATAATGGATACATAGCATTTAATTTTGTTTTTTAATAATAGATTGCTTCAAAGCTTTATTCTTTCACACTATTTTTATACATCAGTTGCCATGACAATTTGGAAACATGAAATACTACATATTATAAGCAAATTTATGTAAGGACAAAAATTGTTAAAATCAACTAAAAAAGAAATAGATTAATAGACTTATAACAATTAAAGAGATTAAATCAATTAAAAATCTTCATGCAAAGAACACCGCAGATCCAGATGGTGTCACTGATGCAGTGTACCAATTTTTAATGAAGAATTAATATAAATCTTTCACACACACTTTCAAAAAAGGGAAGAGAAAGGAACATTTCCCAATTCATTCTAATAGGCCAGTATTACCATAATACAAAATATGCACAAAAGCATAACCAGAAAAGGAAACTACAGAACAATGTCCCTATTGAATGTAGATTAAAACATTCTCAAGAGAAATATTTAATTTTTGAATGGACCATTTTTGTCTATTTTGTTATTTTATTTTGTTATTCCCCTCCCCTCCTTTTTGTAGCTTTGATTTTGTCACGCAATTTGTCATAACATAATCTAATGTAATAACAAATCTTGTAATTCTTTCCTTAAGACTATGGACTTTTCTGAATGACAGGAGTATGGTTTCTGACTCTACAGATAATTTTAGAGTATCATAGGAAGAAATTTATCTTATGACTTAGGTGAAAATATAATCTCTGTGATGACTAAGATGCACTACATATTGCACAGAGAGAGAGATCTTCAGCAAAGGCATGCACTGACAGGTGCTTTTGAAAACCAGTTTCTGGTACCTGGCATTCTAAGTGACTCTTGTCTTTGTGAGTTTGTGAGTTGCTGGTTGCAGGTAGACAGAAGAGTTCTAACTCCTTCTGTGATTCACATCTGAGGCACTTACTGAAGGGAAATGAGAGTGTTTCAGACATGCCTTCCTTTTCTCCCTCTCTTTGAGAATTTGTGTCATTAAATGCCATGTGGAAGTGAGAGTAGAGTCAGGACTGAGTGACCTCTGAGATCTTTTTCAGACCAGAATGTATTATGGACATCGTACAAGAATATGCCGTGCTGGGACTGGAACACAGATGTGTGTCTGACAAGAAAGCCAAAACTATCAATCCTTCTATCTAAACTGATTCCCTAAACCATTGTATAGAAAGATTTTCCCTCTAATGCATATCTCTTGGTGAGTTTCTGGTGTTCACTCGTTTATTGGATTGAGGGGTTCAAGTTTCTGAGGTAGAGATTAAAATTTGCCCATTGAGAATGAATTTGCACTATCCAGTTGCCATAGAAAACTGGCATTAACCGTAATAACATGATGTACTTCTGGTTTCTATGACAACTGGACTATGCCATCTTACCCTGGGAGGCGAAATATTGGACTTGGATGTTTATAGGCAGAAAGTGTGTGATAATTGCATTAAAATAAGATCCTTTGGGTGTCTACCGTCACTGTGAATGTATGTGTATATGAGGGGGAAGGTAATAATTGAATATATGGTTGCAAATGTGGGGGCTGATTACTTGTTATATGAGGAGGCTGGCAGCCACTGCTGCAAAGAAACTAAAGTGGCTGAGTCACCAGTTATTCCATTTCCTTCATTGTTTCTGTGTCCTCAGATGACATCTGTAGTGTGCGAGCTCTGTAATCTTTGAATCTGTAAAGCAGAAGTTTGTACTTTTTGAGTAGGCACCTCTCTCAAGAAATATTTTTGCTGAACCACTAAAAGATATATCTTCATTTATACTATATATATATATATACACACACACACACACACACTCACACATATGGAAATTTGAGGAGGGTAAATTATGAATGTGTAAATTTTTTTTGAGATAGGGTTTTGCTCTATTGCCCAGGCTGGGGTGCAGTGGCATGGTTGCACCTCACTGCAGCCTCAACCTCCAAGTCTTAAGCGATCCTCCCACCTCAGCCTCCTGAGATCTATGATTACAGGTGCATGCCATCATGCTTGACTAATTTTTTAAAATTTTTTGTAGAGATGTGGCCTTGCTTTGTTGCTCTGGCTATGTACAAATTTTGAAACAAATTAATTATGAGATATAATGGATATAATGGGAATACTAATACCTTTTTTCTGAACTCCATGAATCATTTGTGCACCCCCTAGGTATCAGAACACCCCTTCGGAAATTGCTGCTCTAAAAGAAAACTTTCCACTTATTACATCAGTAATTAAAATCTGTAAGTGTGGCACTATTCACAATAGCAAAGACTTGGAATCAACCCAAATGTCCATCAGTGACAGACTGGATTAAGAAAATATGGCACATATATACCATGGAATACTATGCAGCCATTAAAAAGGATGAGTTCATGTCCTTTGTAGGGACATGGATGCAGCTGGAAACCATCATTCTCAGCAAACTATCACAAGAACAGAAAACCAAATACCGCATGTTCTCACTCATAGGTGGGAATTGAACAATGAGATCGCTTGGACGCAGGAAGGCGAGCATCACACACTGGGTCTTATTGTGGGGAGAAGGTAGAGGGGAGGGATAGCATTAGGAGATATACCTAATGTAAATGATCAGTCCATGGGTGCAGCACACCAACATGGCACAGGTATACATATGTAACAAACCTGCACGTTGTGCACATGTACCCTAGAACTTAAAGTATAATAATAAAAAAAATCTGTAAATGGCTCCCCTTTACGATAAGCATAAAATACAAGCTCCTTAATAAAGATTCTGTTCTCAGTGGTTGAATTTTGGTTGTGATTTTTGTTGATGTAATAGTTTTCTTTTTTTTTTTTTTTTTTATTTTTTTTTTTTTTTTATTATACTTTAAGTTCTAGGGTACATGTGCATAACGTGCAGGTTTGTTACATATGTATACTTGTGCCATGTTGGTGTGCTGCACCCATCAACTCGTCAGCACCCATCATTCATTCATTAGGTTTCAAAAGAAAGGCAGAATATTTAAAATATTTGTTATTGTTTACTATGTAGGAAATCTGTTTCAGTAAGCAGCTGGCAAATAAGGTATGTCTAAGTCTCTCAGCCTCACATTCCTGATTGTGCTCTGTGGTACTTAAGCTTTATCTCTGCTAACTCTGTTTCTGCTTTGCTAACTGATTTGTTGTTATGCTGTGTTCATAGGAAGTTTCAGAGGGAGACATGTATCTGGAGGAAGGGAAGTAAGTCAACCACCTGTCCATTCCTGAGATGAACTCCGTTTGATAACACTGTATTATTATTATTATATATTGTGGGTTAAATCTGCTAAAATATTTTTAAAATAGTGAGGCACTTTGGGCTGTAGTTTTCATTTCATGTTTTTTTTTAAATTTTTATTTTAGGTTAATACTGGCCTCATTTAATTAGTTGAGAATTTTTTCTTTTTTTCCTCAGGAATAATTTATGTACAGTGAATATTATTGCTTTTTTTTTCACCTATTATGGAGTAACAAGGAAAACATTTACCCTCTGTATTTGTGTCCTATTGCTGCTGTAACAAATAACCACAAACTTAGTGGCTTAAAACAATGCACATTCATCATGTTACAGTTCTGGAAGTCAGAAGTCTGAAATGAATTTCACTGGGAAAGAAACAAGATATCAGCAGGACCATGTTTCTCTAGAGGCTCTAAGAGAGAATCCGTTTCCATGTCTTGTCCAGCGTCTACAGATGCATACTTCGCATTTGTTGTCTCATGGCTCCTTCTTCCATCATCAAAGCCAGCAAGGTGGTATCTTCAAACCTCTCTCTACTTCTGTGTTCACATTGATGTCTATATTTCAAGAATACTTGAAATCATACTTGGTCAATGAAGATATTGCAAGATAATTTCCTCATTCAAGATCCTTAGCTTAATCACAACTGTAAAGTTCCTTTTGTAATATAAGGTAACATATTCACAGATGAGCGTTAGGATGTGGAGATTTGGGAGGGATTGTTCATAATTCATCCTACCTCAACTTCTTGTGAAACAACCATAATAATTAGAAAAATACGAAATAATAGTATTCAAAACACTAAACAAAAATCAACACAGGGCAGTGGTAACTTAGAGTCTGTAAACCAACAAAGTGAGTCCTATATTGCTCCAACTTGGTAGTTATAGAGAATATTCTGGTCACGGTGCAGGGAGAGGAAGTGAGGTGAAGCCTAGTGGACTATGTGAGTAGAAAAGCTGGAACTAAGCATCTGAGAAAATCAAGGTGGCTAGAGCTTGTAGGATAGAACACTAGAGGAATACCTTCACAGAAAGAACCTCCTAGGTTGTCAGAGAGTTCCTGCAAATATTAAGAATAGTAATCGGTATATGTATACGAGAAAATTACCCCAAGCTCATGAAAAAAAAAAACAAACTTGAAAGTATCAGAGAACACTCTCTAGTGCTCACACAGAGAAGGGAAAAGTGCTTCCTCCCACTAGCCAGACTGGAAAAATGTATAATTCACTTGGTATTCGGTTGAATACACAGGATGGTTTTGCATCAATAACAGAATAATCAACCATGGATGGAATATAACTCCAAACCTGCTTAACACAATTAAAAAAAGCAATACCTAAAAGATGCTTCTCAGAACAAAATAAAAAATATGTATGAAAATACAAAAATATCCAGCACCCAACAAAGTAAAATTCACAACAACTGACATCCCTTTAATGATTAATAGGTATTTGGTGAAGCAGAAAAACATAATCCATAATAAGGAGGATAATCAATCAATCAAAACTGACTTAGAACTGACATTAGAAGAGTTATTATAACTACATTTCATATGTCCAAACAGTTACACAGCAGTACAGAAGGCTATTTTAAAAATATCTTGTAGTGCTAGAGACGAAAATTACCATGTTTGAGATTAAAAAACACATGGGAGCTCAGATCAAAATCCAAGTAAAGAATTGTGTGGATATCAATAAACTGACTCTAAAGTTTATATGGAGAGGCAAAAGGCCTCCAAATAGCCAACACGATATTGAAGGAGACAACAAAGTGAGAGGACTGACTCTACCTGACTCCAAGACTCACAATAAAGCTACAGTAATCAAGGCAATGTGGTATTGGTGAAAGAATAGATAAATAGATCAACAGAACAGACTAGAGAGCCCGTAAATAGACCCATGTAAATATAGCCAACTGAACTTTGACAGAGAAGCAAAGGCAATACAATGGAGAGAGCAAACGATGCTATAAGAACTAGACAAACAAATCCAAAAAAAAAAAAAAAAGAAGAAGAATTTAGATACAGACCTTACACCTTTCACAAAAGTTAACTCAAAATGCATCAAGACCTAAATGTAAATCACAAAAGTATAAAACTCCTAGAAGATAACAGGAGAAAATCAAAGAGACCTTGGGTGTGGCAATAACTTTATAGATACTAAAGGCAGAATGTATCAAAGAAATAATTGATAAACTAGACTTCATTAAAATTAAAAATATTCTTCTCTATGAAAGACACTGTCAAGAGAGTAAGAAGACAAGTCACACAGCAGACTGGAAAAACATGTTTGCAAACAACATGTGAGAAAAGACTGTTCTCCAAAATATCCAACTCTTAAAACTCAACAATAAGAAAATGAGCAAGCTGATTAAAAAATGGTCAAAAGACATAAACAGATACCTCACCAAAGAAGAAATACAGATGGAAAATAAGCATGTGAAAAGATGCTCGACATCACCATGTCATTAGGGAATTGCAAAGTAAAACAACAGTGAGTTATACTACACACTTATTATAATGACCAAAATTCAAAACACTGACAACACCAAAAGCTGGTGAGAATGTAAAGCAACAGGAACTCCCATTACTTGCTGGTAAATGTGAATTGGTACAGCCATTTTTGAAGACAATTGGCAGTTTCTTACAAAGCTAAATGTACTCACATCGTGTGATCCAACAGTAGTACTCCTAGGTATTTACCCAAATGAGTCGAAAAGTAATTTGTAAAAGTACTGTCAGAGAAACAATCAATAAAATGAAATAGCAGCATTTGAATTGTTTGGTTTTGTTCTGATTTATGTCTCTTTTTTGTGCTTTCCATTTCATCTGTGTATTCTTATCTTAATTTGGTTTAGTTGTTTATATCTTCTTGCAGTTCACTGAATTTCTCTAAGAGGATTATTCTGAATCAGGTCATACAACTACATTACTTTAGTGTCAGTTATTAGAGATTTATTTGTTTCTCTGATGGTATCACATCTTCCTGATTCCTTATGATCCTTTTATCCTTACATTTGTGACTGTGCATTTTTGGAAACAGTCACCTCTTTCAGTCTTTAAAGGTTTTCATTGGCAAGGAAAGACCTTCACTAGTCAGTCCAGTCTGGGTTTCTGGATGTGCCAGCTGATAGAGTCTGAGTAGACATGGCTTACTCTTGGGGTCTGTAGCTTGGTGTGGCTGCTGACCAATGTCTCAGGTCAGGTAGGGCCACTTGCTAGACTCTGCAGTCAAGTAGACTTGCTAGATGTGCTCTGATGTCATGTGGGCCGCTAACTGGGCTCTATAGTCAGGCAGGGCCAATAGCTGGGCTCTGTGATAGTATCTGCTCAGACATGGTCACAGGCAGTGCTCCCTGGCCAGGTGGTGTCACTGACTGAGCTCTGTGATCAGATGGAACTGCAGGCTGGGATTCACAATATCAGTATTTGGCAGAGGCCTGAGACTATGCTCCCTATCCAGATGGTGCCACTGGATAGACTCCTCATTCAGAAAGGGCCTCAGTCTGTGCTCTGCAGTTAGGCAGTGCCACAGGCTGGGCTCTGCATTTAGGCAGGGATGTAGGCTGTGCACCACAGCACAGTTGGGCAAGTTCACTGGCTGGTTTCCCTATGCTGTCAAAGTTCTGTCTATGACCACAGTTGGTTTAGTTTGTCACCAGGCACCAGATTGGTCAGGGTAGAGCCATAGGCTATACTTCACAGCTGGGCAGGGCTTCAGGCTGTGCTCTGCAATCACGTGGGACTGCTGGCTGAGTTCCATGGTTGGGCAGGGCTGCTGGAAGGGCTGCATGGTCAGTTGAGACCACAAGTTGTACCCTGCAGTTGAGTTGAGCTAAATGCTGGTATCTGCAATCAGGTAGGGCTGCAGACTGGGTTGTGTAGATCGGGATCACTGACTGGGCTCCCTGGTTGTACAGGGTCTCAGGCTTTGTATGCAATTGGGTGAAGTCATTGAATGGAATCCTTGCTTGGGCATGGCCACAGGCTGTGCTCAACAATCAGGCAGGGTGCTGTAGGTTGGGCTCTGAGGCTGGGTGGGGTTGCTGGCCAGCCTCCCTGGTTAAATGGAGCCAGGCTGTGCTCCTCAGTTGGGTAGGACTGCTGGCTTGGCTTCTGGAAAGAGTAGGGCAATAGGCAAGGATCCACAGCTGGGTAGGCTCACTGTTCTGGCTCCATGGTTATATAAGGCTATAGGTTATGCTCCCCAGTTAGGTGGTGTTACCAGCTTGGCTCTTTGCCCATGTGGGGCCATACACTCAGCTCTGAGTCTGGGCAGTGTTCCTGTTCATCCTTCTTGGTCAAGTAGTCTGGAGGCTATGCTCTTCAGTTAAGCAGGGTCTTTGACTTGCCTCCCTGCCTGCGTAGGTCTATATAATGGGTTTTATGGCCAGACCGGACCTCTGGCTAGGAACCCAACCTGGAAAAAACTGCCAACTGTGCTCCCTGGTTGGACGGGGCCACTGGTTCAGCTTTGTATGTAGGTACAGCTGCTGGCTGGGCTCTTTGCTAGCAAGAGCATGGTGTCACAACCAAGATTTATGTACCCTGCCTTCCTTCTTTGTTTCTAGCTGACCCCAAGTTGTCTAGCCCTAAAGATATCCCCAGTGTTCTTCAAGAGGTGAGATATAACTGCTCCCCACACCCCACTGGGAATTTCCCCAAAATGCCCTTTTGGTGTGCCAAGACTAACCTAATGAAGTACAAAAGACAAGCGAACCATAGTCAGGTCACCCAATGCCTCTTAAAGAAGTCCTGCCCAAGTCAGCCAACAGCCAAATGACACACATACGGGTGAACCCAGCCACAATCAGAAAAACCACCCAACTGAATCCAGACTAAAACACTCAGCTACAGACTTACGTTCTAAATAGCTACTGAGATCTTTTTAATGCACCATTGTTATGGCAATATGTAACTGACACAAAATGCGATGCTAAATTGATACACCTTCCAAAAGGATGCTAGGAATTAGACCTTTTAGGATGATACAAAGCTAAGATTAAACAATAAATTTTTAAAAAGGGTAAAGAGGACCTCCCAAACACATCACCCCATTACACACTCATAATAATAAAGTCAGAGAACAGAGATGCAGTATGAAACAGTTTATCCAGGGATTAATGAGCAGAGTAAGTCACTTTCTGTGGTCCAATTGGATGACTATAAAGCAAGATAAAACAACCACAAATCTCAAGAGATTCATAGAGAAAGAACCAGGATAAAGTAGAATCATTTTTGCTATAACTCTGAACAAAGCCTTCCATCCTTTTCCTAGTGGGGAGTGGTGAGAGTCATATCTCAAGAAATAAGTCTAAATCTCTCATAGTTTGTCATGGAGAAATAATATGGAGCATTTTCCTACTTGAGCTTTCTTTTCAGATAGAAATTCAGAAAGACTTGTGGTTTTGAGTCCAAGTCTTGCCACTTACTTATTGTATGTGTCTAAGCATGTTTCTAAGCCTTCTGTGTCATAAGTTGCCTCAAATGTCAAATAAGGGTAGTAGTAGAGTCTTCTTCATAGGTTATAAAAGTAACAAACACAACACTGTAGCTCATCTGGAAATGTAAGCATGGGAAAATGGACCAGGCAATAATGCATTTAAAATGAGAAAACCAGCGCCACAATATATTAAAATATATTACAGAGCTATCTCCAATAAAAGAGTTTGGTACCAGCTTTAGTTTATAGCAAGAGGCAACATGGAGTCATACGAAAGATGGGAGATGGAAACACGGAAATCAGAGTTTACCTCAGATGATCCATAAATACACATGGTCCATTGGCACATTAGACTAAATATTGTGGCCTCTAATATTTCACATTGTGGTATATCTCAATTTGTTTCTGATCATAGTGGGGATGAGATGGTGTTTATTGGGCCCACTCATATCCTCAACACACTCACAGTAATAAAACGGCTGATAGATACATACAATGGTATTCCTCTTCAGTAATAATAAAGGGCAAATATAAATGACAATGATATTTCACTTTTTCCACCTATTCAGAGTTGCAGAGTAAAAGACAAATGATACAACAGAGTGTTTGCAAAGGTATGAGGAAATGAACCACGTGACTGGGAAATTGTGAAGTCAAAATCAGAATCCAGGTTTGTCTGCCTTCCCAGCTGGTGAGTGTATTCGCTCTAGCACTCATCATTGCTTCATGGACTTGGAATCAGGTCAGAGGCCATAAATCATGCTCCACACTGTTCAAGGAGAAAGATTTTAAACATTAAACCTCTCTCTCACAATTTTCCTCCAAAACAGTTGACAATACAACTGTGTGTAAAGGAAAGAGTTGCAGCCTGCATTCCTAGTTGACACGAATTTAGATTCTGTATCATCAGTCTACACCTATGTCTGTATGCAAACTTTTTTGAGTGCATGGGAAGTTCCATTACCCTTATTTAGAGATGGGGAGCAATGTGTATTTAAATTAAGAAATGATGCTATTTTACAACTGTGATTATTTTGTCCAAAAGATTCATTACATATATACATATATATATATATATATCTGCAATTAAGTCATTTTATATAACATGTCATCATTCTATATTATTTAACAGAGTTCAGCCTACTTGGTTTAAAAAATTATTCTCTTAATATTTAATTACTTGATTTTATACTATCAATACAGTGCATGATCATTACAGAAAATACAAAATAATAAAACAGTAATGAAAACATTCATAACATCTGTAATAGTAATAAAAATACCCATAATCCATTGCTAATTCTATAGAGTTTAACTATTCAGGTACATTTTATATGTGTGTGTATATATATATTGAATTCAACCTAATTGTTTTAAACAGCTGCATCAGTATTTTGCTTAATATTCTTGTGTATGTTTCTATATATCATGCTGTTTCATCACCTGCTATACAAAAACACATTTAATAACTTCTCTCTCTTCTGAGAAGACATAAAAAACAGATTAGTGGTACTTGCTAGCACTGTGGTAGGGACAGACAAATGACAGGCAAATAACAAAGGAAGCACATAGGAAAGGAATCAAATGAAAGTGCCCCAGGCTCAGTGCAGAGCAAGCAGGTAAAAATGCTTAGCTCTGTTTCTCCCTGGAAGGGAGTTTGTCTAAACATTTTCCAAGTTGGTGCCTGAAGATCAGGCTTCTAACTAGCTTGCATCTGAGAGCTGATGGGGCAGGTAAGCAATAGATCTCTGGGAGCCTGAATAGGTACATGGGCACTTCCCATGCCTTCTCCCCACCGCAGCTCACTCCAGTGATAAAACCAGGTCTTCAACTTATTCCTGGAAGGAGTTTGTCCATACTTTGAGCACCTCAAATTTTACATCTCCCACCTGAGGGACAGGGTCCTAAATCACCTAGCTCTGGGAGCTGATGGGGGCTCTGCATTCATGATTCTTTGTGGACCACAGAGAACAAAGAGGTGATTTTAAATATGGGCATGAGCACTTCCAGTAGTTATTTCCCCTGGCTCAGCACAGACTAGGCAAGTAAAAACACACAGCTCCAGGTTCCTCCCTGGAAGGGGTTTGACTACAAACCTAACATCCTGACCTTCCTAGCTGCTTCCTGTGAGTCTGACCTTTGATTAGCCTGCATCTGGGAGCTGAAAGAGCAGGCAGTTAGTCCACTGGGAACCTAAATGGGTGTGTGGGCACCTTCCATAACTCCTCTACTAGACCACTCCAGAGATAAAGCCAAGCCTACAGCCAACCGACCTGTCTCTGAGAGCAGATGGGCGCTGACATTCACTAAACCCCAAGGAACATCAAAGAACAAAGCAACAGGTTGAGATAGTGTGTGGTCTGAATGAATATATAGGTATTTGTCACAGATACTCTCTCCAGCTTACTGCAAAGAATAAAGCAACAGGTTGAGATATCATGTGATCTGAATGAGTATATAGGTATTTCCTGCAGATACTCTCTCCAACTTACTGCAGAGCAGAAGGGAGGTAAACTGCAGATCCCAGATTTTTCCTGAGGATAGGAGAAGGAACACACATCTAACACTGTAACTTTTCCTCCTGCATCTTGACAGACTGACTTCCATCTCACCTGTCTTGGGCAACTGACAGGATTTTGCACGCCCTAATCTCCTGAGGGCCACTAAGAACAAAGACAGCAGTTTGGACAAGCACAAAAGTTTGAAGGACAGTTAGAATCTCTAGCCAGGCTGACTGGCAAGGTCTATCTCCTACATGAGACTTCTGTTAAGACTGGGAGAGGGGATATTCTTGTCTAATGTGCAGAAAGCAACATAGAGCCAAGAAAAAAATGAAGAAACAGGGAAGTATATTTCAAATGAAAGAAATGTGAATCTCCAGAAACTCTCTAATGAAATAAAGATAAGTGATTTACCTCATAGAAAATTCAAAATAACAATCATAAGGATGCTCATTGAGTTCAGGAGAGTAATGCATGAACAAAGTGAGAATTTCAAAAAACAGATAGAAAACATAAAATATACCAAGCAATAGTATAAGACTGACAAGTACAATAACTGAAGTATAAAAATCCAATAGAGAGGTTCAGCAGCAGAGTAGATCAAGTGGAAGAAAGGATCAGCAAACTCTAACAAGTCTTTGGAATTCATTTAATCAGAGGAGAATAAAAGAATGAAGAGGAGTGAGAAAAGAGTGAAGATTGCTTAAGAGACTTATAGAGCACCATCTAATGGACCAATATATTCATTTCTAGAGGTCAAGGAAGAGAGGAGACACAGAAAGCTTATTCAAGTAAGAAATGACTGAAAACGTCACAAACTTGGGGAATGAAATAGAAATTCATATCCAGCAAGCTCAAAGGACAACAAATGAGATGAATCCAAAGAAACTCACATCAAGACACATTATCAAACTGTCAAAAATTAAAGTCAAAGAGATGATTTTGAAGGCAGCAGGAGAAAAAGCAGCCTGTTATGTACAAGGAAACCTCCATAAGACTTTGAGCAGTCTTTTCAACAAAAACCTTGCAGGGCAGCAAACAGTGGGTAGATATATGCAAAGTGCTAAAAGGAAAAAAACCATGTCAACAAGAATACTATATTCAGCAAATCTGTCCTTCAAAAATGAAGGGTAGGCCGGGCGCGGTGGTTCACACTTGTAATCCCAGCACTTTGGGAGGCCAAGGTGGGTGGGTCACCTGAGGTCAGGCATTCGAGACCAGCCTGACTAACATGGTGAAACCCTGTCTCTACTGAAAAAACAAAAATTAGCCAGGCGTGGTGGTAGGCAACTGTAATCCAAGCTACTTGGGAGGCTGAGGCAGGAGAATTGCTTGAACTCAGGAGGTGGAGGGTGCTGTGAACTGCACTCCAGCCTGGGCAACAAGAGTGAAACACCATCTCAAATAAAAAAAAAAAAAAAAAAGAAGAAGGTTAGATACTTTCCTAGACAAAGAAAAGCTTATCACAACCAGACCTACCTTAAAATTAATGTTAAAGGGAGTTTTTCAAGCTGAAGCCAAGGACACTAAACAGTAACATGAAAGCCCAAGATAACATAAAATTCACTGGTGAAAGTAATTAAACTATTGTATTACTCTAACAGTGGCAGGTAAATCAATTTGAATCTACTATAAAAGTTAAAAGACAAAAGTATTGAATACAACTACAACTAAATTATGTATATGGTTACATAACATAAATATATGTATATTGTGATATCAATAAAATATAGGGTGAAGGGAGGAGAAGTAAAAATGGAGAGTTCTTGCATGCAAATGAAGTTGAGTTATTATCAGCTTAAAGTAGATTGTTACAAGATGTTTTATGGATGTCCTTTGGTAACCACAAAAAAATTACCTATAGAAATTGCACACAAAAGAAAAAGAGAAAAAAATCCAAACCTATCACTACAAAAAGAGAAAAAATGAAAACAAAAGAAGACAGCAAGCAGAAAAAGAGCAAGCGCCACAAGACGTACAGAAAACACATAGCCAAATAACAATAGTAAATCTTTTCTTAATCATAATTACTTTAAATTTAAAGAGATTAAGCTCCCCATTAAAAAGATACAGAGTAGGAACAAAGTTACCGAGTGGGGAAAAAATACAAATTGGCTGAATGGATTTTTAAAAATACCACCAAGCTTCAAATGTATGATATCTACAAGAAACTCATTTTAGATTTAAGGACATATAGACTGAAAGCGAAGGGATGAAGAATGATATTACATGCAAATGATAATCAAAAAAGGCAGGAGTGGCTATACTTGTATCAGACAAAGTTGACTTTAAGTCAAAAATTATCTCTAGAGACAAATAATTTAATTACCTAACAATAAAGTGATCAATGCAATAGGAAGATATATCAGTTATAATTATCTATGTATCCCAAAAGAGAGAACATCAAGACAGAAAATCAATAAAGAAGCAGGGGAATTGAACAATAGTATTAAACAAATGAACCCATCAGATTACACAGAAGTTTCCACCCAACAATAGAAGAATATACATTTTCCACAAGCACATTCACCTGAGTATTCTCCAGGATAGATCATATAATAGTTCACGAAACAAGTTTCAATTTAAGAAGACTGAATTCATACCAAATATATTTTCAAATCATAATGGTATGAAACCAGAAACCAATAACAGCAAAACAAAAAAATGAAAAAATTCACAAACATATGAAACTTAATAATACACTCTTGAACAGCCACTGGTTCAAAGATGAAATCGAAAGAAAAGTAAAACTATCTTGAGATGAATGAAAATGAAAAAACAACATACCAAAACTTATGAGATGTAGCAAAAGCAGTAGTAACAAGTAAATTTATAGTGGCAACCACCTACATTATAAAAGGAGAAAGATCTCAAATAAATGACCAAACTTTACATCTCAAGAAACTAGAAAAAGAACAGGCCAGGCACAGTGGCTGACACTTGTAATCCCAGCACTTTGGGAGGCCAAGCCAGGCAGATCACTTGAGCCCTGGAGTTCAAGACTAGCTTGGGCAACGTGGTGAAACCTCATCTCTACAAAAAATACAAAGCTTAGCTGGACACAGTGACACACACCTGTAGTCCCAGTTACTTAGGAGGCTGAGATGGGAGGATCACTTGAGCCCGAGAGGTAGAGGTTACAGTGAGCCAAGGTCATGCCACTGCTCTCCATTCTGGGCAACAGAATGAGACCTCATCTCGAAAACAAAACGACACAAAAACGAAGAACAAACTAAGCCCAAAGTTGGCAGAAGGAAGAAAATAATGAAGATCAGAGCAGAAATAAATCAGAGAATAGAAAATCTATTGAAGAAAATCAACAAAACTAAGAGTTTGTTTTTTGAAAAAATAAACAAAATGAACAAACCCTTAACTAAGAAACTAAAGGTTAATCCTTAACACTAAACTAAGTAAGAAAGAGAGACGATTCAAATAAAAATAAGACATTACAACATATGTCTCATAAATAAAAAAAGGATCTCAAGAAACAATTATGAGTAATTTTATGCCAACAAATTGGATAACCTAGAGAAAAAGGATGAATTCGTACAAACATACATTTATTAAGACTGGATAAAGAAGAAATAAAGTGGGGTACAGTGGTTCATGTCTATAATACCAGCACTTTGGGGGGCTGAGGTGGGAGGGTAGCTTGAGGTTAGGAGTTTGAAATCAGCCTGTGCAACATAGATCTAATTTCTACAAAAATTTTAGCTGGATGTAGTTCAAGCTACTGGGAAGGCTGAGGCAGGAGGATCACTTGAGCCCAGAAGCTCAAGGCTGTAGTGAGCTATGATCATCTCACTGAACTCCAGCCTGGGTGACAGAGTGATACTCCATCACTAAAAGAAACAAAAAAGAAGAAATAGAAAGCCTGAACAGACCAATAGCAAATAAAGAAATTAAACTAGTAATAAAAAACCACCCAACAAAGAAAAGCCGAAGATGAGATGTCTTCACGGCTGAATTCTACCAAACATTCAAAGAAAAATTAATACCAATCCTTCTTAAACTCGTCAAAAAAAATAGAGGTAGAAGGACTACCTCCAAAGTCATTTTCTGAGGCCAGCATTAATTGCCCTGATACCAAAGCCAGACAAAGATACCACAAGAAAAAAAAAATACAGGCCAATATCTCAGATGAACACAAATGCAAACATTCTCAATAAAATATCAGAAAATCAAATTCAACAAGTGCCAAATTGATTATACACCGCAACCAAATAGAAATTATTCCTGGGATGCAAGTTTGGCTTAACATATGCAATAATTCAATGCAATGCACCACATGAACAGCATGAATTACAAAAACCATACAATCATTTCAATATATGCAGGAAAAGCATTTGACAAAGCTCAATATCATTTCATGATAAAAAAAAACTTCTAACAAAATAAGTATTGAAGGGTATTTCTCAACATAATAAAGGCCACTTATGAAAATCCCATAGCTAACATCATAATCAATGGGGAGGAAAAATTGGAAGCTTTTTCTCTAAGATCCAGTACAAAACAAAAATGTTTACTCTTGCCACTTTTGTTCAAGATAGTACTGGAAGTACTAGCAAGAGGAATCAGACAATTAAAAGAAGAAGAAGAAAAAAAAGTCATCTAAATTGAAAAGGAAAAAGTACAATTATCTTTGCAGATGATATATGTAAAGATGTATGTATAAAATATACGTATAATATAAAACCCTAAACACTCCTTCACCTTCGCCACCCAAAAAACCCTGGTTAGAACTAATAAACAAATTTAGTAAAGTTGCAGTGTACAAAATCAACATGCAAACATCAGCTGCATTTATTTGCATTAATAATGGTCTATCAAAAAAGGAAATCAAGAAAATAATTCAATGTATGAGAGAATAAAAAGAATAAAATACCTAGGAATAAACATAACCAAGGACATGAAAGATCTATATACTGAACACTGTAAATCATTGATTAAAGAAAATTGAAGATGACACAAATAAATGGAAAGATAATGTGTGTTCATAGATTGATGGATTGGAAAAATTAGTACTGTTAAAATGTCCATATTACTCAAAGGGATAAACAGCTTCAAAGCAAACCCTATCAAAATTCAAATGACATTTTTCACAAAAATTTAAAAAATAATGATAAAATTCATACTGATATGGTTTGGCTCTGTGTCCCCACTGAAATCTGATCTCAAATTGTAATTTCCGCATGTCGAGGGAGGGACCTGGAGGGAGGTGATTGGTTCATGGGGGTGGTTTCCCCCAAGCTGTTCTCCCATTAGTAAGGGAATTCTCATGAGTTCTCCTGGTTTTAAAAGTGGCAGTTTCCCCTACACACTCTCTCTCTCAGTGCCTTGGAAGAAGTTGCCTGCTTCCCCTTTCCCTTCCACCATAATTGTAATTTTCTTGAAGCTTTCCCAGCCATACAGAACTGTGAGTCAATTAAACCTCTTTCCATTATAAACTACCCAGTCTCAGGTAGTATCTAGATAGTAATGTCAAAATGGACTAATACACATATGAAACCACAAAAAACTCTGAATAGCCAAAACAATCTTAAGGAAGAAAAACAAATTAGATTCATCATATATTTAATTTCAAATTATATTAAACAATGTAAAACAAAGCTCTAGTAATCAAACAGTACGGTATGGGCATACAAACTACAGACCAATAGACAGAATTGAAAGCTCATAAATAAACTCAAGCATACATATATATATGTGTGTGTGTATATATACATACACATCTCAACATTGCGTCATACACCTTAGATATATGCAATAAGAAAAAAATGTATTTTGTATATCATAAATGACAATGTAATTTTTTTTCTCCTCCAATTTTAGCCACCTGATTTTGCATTTTTCATGTTTTAAATCTTCATCATTATTTTTAATTGTTGCACAATTTTCGTGTTTGTGATATTCCAAAGATAATTTAGTGATTCACCCATAGAATGATACCTTGATTATATCTCATTTACAGTCCTTCAGTGGGAGCATCAAGGGGAAAAGGGGGAGACAGGAAGAAGCAGAAAAAACACTGTAAGAAATAATGTCTGAAAAGGGCCCAAAATACTAATCTATGCATCGAGAAACTCAACACATTCCAAGTAGAATAATTAGAAAGAGATGCACACCCAAATACATAATAGTCAAAAAGTTGAAAGCCAAAGACAATAAAAAATACGTTGAATGCACTAAGAGAAAGAAACACATTAGACACTGTGTATAAGGGAACTCTAATAAGATTTTTTATTATAGAGACAAGGTTGTCTCCCAGGCATACAGCAAATGGCAGACCCAAATGCAAACATACCAATAACCACATCAAATGTCAATGGATTAAGTAATCCAATAAAAAGTAATCCAATAAATACTAATACTGGAGAAAAACACGTACAACTGTGGTCTAACAACTATGTGTTGTCTAAGGGAGACATACTTAAGATTTAGAGGTACAAATAGGTTGAAAGTAGCAGAATAGAAAAAGATAAACCAGCCAAACAGAAATCATTAGAGGCTTGGAGTAGCTATAATAATGTCAGGCAAAATAAACTTCACAAAAAATGTTTAGAAATAAAGAGGGACATTTTGTAATGATAAAAGTGTTAATCATTAGGAAGAAACAATAGTTATACACACATGTGTACCTAACAACAGAACACCTAAATACCAATACAAACCTGACACGACTGAAGGGAGAAATAGTTCAAAAATAATATTAAGAGACGACAATACCCTACTTTTACTAATGGGTAGCATAACTACGCAGATCATCAAGGATGTAGAAGACTTTGATTCTGCTGAGAGAGTATTTAAAAAATTTAAAAAGGACACAGATAACTTGAAAAACACTAT
>NW_012118177.1:74550-102728 GCF_000951035.1 Colobus angolensis palliatus | reverse complement strand
TTTTTTTGAGACGGAGTTTTGCTTTTGTTGCCCAGGCTGGAGTGCAATGACGTGATATTGGCTCACTGCAACCTCCGCCTCCCGGGTTCAAGTGGTTCTCCTGCCTCAGCCTCCCGAGTAGCTGGGATTACAGGCATGCGCCACGACGCCCTGCTAATTTTGTATTTTTAGTAGAGACAGGGTTTCTCCATGTTAGTGAGGCTGGTCTTGAACTCCCGACCTGAGGTGATCCACCTGCTTCAGTCTCCCAAAGTGCTGGGATTACAGGTGTGGGCCACCACACCCAGCCTAAAAGAGCAGTTTTGAAAGAAATTTGGCCTGACCTGCATTAGATCTGGATGATGTAGGGAAGAGGATCCAATGTGGTGTTAAAATATATTTTGAAAATTAACAAAGGAATTTAGTATAGGATATGTATAAGAGGATACTTAAGTAGGAGAGAAAATTAAAGTTTATGTCTCGTGACTAGGGGACTTTCTTAAATGATTTATTTGTTTAAGGAATTATTGGGAAAATGAGCTCTTATTGTGAAAAAATTTGGTGCTGAACTACTTAACAGATGCCCTCCTCACTTAGCTCCATCATTCTTCTTTGGGCCATCATGGTCACTGCCAGTTCCCCTTTCTTTTCCCCAACTCCTTCACCTCCACTCACACACACACACATGCAAATACACATAGCTTCATGTTGCTCTGGCTCATCCAATGTCACAATGGAATTTGGTCTAAATTGCTCAGAAAGGAAAGGAGGTAAAGAAAAAAGGGAGAGGGAAGGGTAGCAGAATTAGAAACTTGTGAATTTCTCATTTGGGAATTTTCTGTCCTGAAGATTCTCATCAGACTTTGAAATTATTGTAGAGGAATCATCAGTTACAATATTGTGCTTTTAATGGTAATTTTACTGCAGTCCTTGAGAGATTTAAATTGGTGGTCAACTTTTGGTTTTCAATACTCATTTCTATCAAGAACCTGTGAAGATTAGGGGTTAGTTTAAAAATTAGGTGATCTTCAGTATACAGTATTAGTGGTATGCTATAGATTAATATCAGTATGTCTCTATATTTATGTGTCTATATCAATTTCTCTTTTTATCCAGAAAATTCACATATACAGCTGAAAGATAACAGAGTTGCATTCTTATAGAGACAGAATATACAATGAAAAATAACTGGGAGGGGGACAAAAAAATTTCTTTATAAAAGATATCTTGCAAAGGACTGAGGATTGAAGTGGCCAGGGTTTTAGCCTTCTTCTTTTACTTATTTCCTTCCTGTTTTATGTTAATGTTCATTTATGTTAACTGTGAATTATTTTGTAATCAGAAAAGTAACTGAAATTAAATATTTAAAAATATGCAGACAACATTCATTGAAAGTGATTCTCACCCAAAAAAGATGTAATCATACGGGAATATGGAAGCATATTCAAATCCTCTCTTGAGTTTAAAAGAGAAATATTTTTGAAAGGGTTCATATGTGTTAATGGAACAAATATTTACAAGTATATATATATGTAGATGTTAATCCAAAACATATCTAGCTGATGGCATTGATAATGATGGATAGTTCCTTCTTGGTCATTTTCAACATGTTTTTAGATTATTCCCATGAGTATTCTTATACTTCAAAAGTAATTGAACTGAAAGCAGAATATTCCATTTCGTGGCCCCTTCCATCTTCCATAGAGAACACACACACACACACACAGTGCAAACATACACACAGAGCCTTATTTTCAGGTGAAAATCGAATTTTCTATGGGACAGCAAGTGCTGTCTATGTGCCTTGTGTCTCTAATTACCTGTATACTCAGAGTGTGTTTCTCTTATTTGGTTTTTAGGCCACAGACAAGGTATAGTTATGAGATGTAACAAATATGAATTTTCCCAGTTTCTCAGAAAAGAGAGTGAGAATACACTAAAATTATTTTTAATAGACTATGATATACCACATGGTATTATTTTCATATATGCATTCAATGGAATACTAATTGAACTATTATAAAGGAGGAAGAATTAAATGTACTGACATTGAAAGATGTCATGCAATGTGAAAAAGGCAAATTGCAGAATGACAATGTTATGTTAGTGATCCAATTGCTAGGGAAAAACATACAGTGAATGTTAGAACATTATGTTATGATCCTATTTAGTTACATAAGCACCGCCTCCCCCTGGTCTTCAGTTGAGATGGTAGGAAGTTCTTTGTGCTCATAAAGCCTAAATATACACATGTTGGCAGTATGACTTACTTCTCTATGTCGGTCATCTTGCCCCTATCTATGCAGGTTTCTCTGGCTTTGATACTTATCTGCATATTCTACTTTTTGTAGGAAATTGGGAAGGAGAAAGGGAGGGTGGGAGGGAGAGAGAGAGAGAGAGAGAAACTTGAGCTTAGATTATAACACAGTCTAAATTCCAAGTCCAGGAGGGAGTGATGAATGTTGGAGAGAGCACATCTGCCTGCTGTGGAGACAGAAAGACCTGGAATTCTATTTTGATCCCCTCATTCCAAGCTATTCGATCTTTGGCATGTGCCCAACAGTGATTTCTCAATCCCTGTCCAACACTGTGCTTTGTCATTCTTTGCTTCTTTGCCTATTAAATGGTGAGTAGGTGGAGGTATTGGAATACAATCTAATTGCTGTTCATCTTTGCATTTAATTGAGTATTCAGCAGTGCGGCTATCTTTGAACATATTTATATATTTTACATATTTATTGGATATTTTTATGTTTTGGCTTTCCCTTTGCAATTTGTGTCTTCCCCACATGCATATGTACATATATATATATATGCATACATAGTCATGCATATATATATGCATACATAATCATGCATATATATATGCATATATAATCATGCATTGCTTAACAGTGGGGATATATTCTGAGAAATGCACTGTTTGGTAATTTTATCATTGTGCCAGCATCATAGAATGTACTTGCAACAACCTAGATGTTATACTTACTACACACCTAGGCTATTGCCCCTAGGTTAAAAACCCGAATGTTACTGTACTAAGTACTATAGGCAACTGTAAGTATTTGTGTATTTAAACATAGGCAAGTTACAGTGAAAATAAAGTATTTATAATTTTATAGGACCATGGTACATCATTGACCAAAACATCATCATGTAACACATAACTGTATATATGACTATATGTGTATGTGCATAATAAAATTCAGGCAATAGTAGAGATCCATACCCCTAGTCTGAAACTGAATGCATCAAGGACCTCTATGCAGTTCCCTGGGATAACTTGGGCTTCTTTGGCCTTATCTTCCAATCTTCCTGTTTCTTCATAATGCCACTTGCTAAAAACTTATGTTAGTACCAACATTTTGAAATAATTGTAGCTCTATAAAATATTTGTATATGATATATTTGATTTGCCTTCATGATATTTCTGTTATGGGATATTCGTGAGTATGAATCTGTCTATTTTTCCAGATGAATTCGCGTGCTGTTTTGTGCTCTTTTATCAACTCCTTAAAGCAGGTGTTAATATTTTTAGCATTTAGAGGCGATTGATTTCAGGCATCATAGCATAAAGAGCTCCACTGACCCATTTCTTAGTGAAAATGGTGAAGAGAAAACAATCATTTATATCCTGTGGAATTTATAGTATGCAGCTAAAGCAAGGCTTAGATGGAAATTTACAGCTGTAAATGCCTTTATTTAAAATTTAAAAAAGTCTTCAAGTTAATAAACTGTCTACCTTAACATACTGGCAAAACAAGAACAAAACTAAACCTACAGAAAGTAGAAGGAAAGAAATAATAAAGATTGGAGTAGGAATTAACAAAATAGAGAACAGAAAAATACGGAAACAATCAATTAAACCAAAACTCAATTATTTGAAAAGATTCACAAAACTGACAAACTTTTAGCTAGTTTGAGAAAAAACAGTAAAGACTCAATTTACTAGAATCAGAAATGAAAGCAGGCATATGACATTACAAAATAAAAAGGATTAAAATAAAATGTTATGAGAAATTATATGCCAACACATTAGGTAGCCTAGCTAAAATGGACAAACTCCTAGACGTATACAAACTACCAAAAAGACATAAGAAGAAATAGACAATCTAAATATATCTGAAACAAATAATGAGATTAAATCAGTAAACAAAATGAAACAAAACAACTACCCACAAGGAAATGTTCAAGCCCAGATACTTACACTGCTGAATTCTACCAAACATTCAAAAATGAATATCAATTCTTCACAAACTCTCCCCAAAAAGAACAGAACAACTCAGGTGTCCATCAATACATGGATAATTAAAATGTGGTATATTCATACAATATTATTTGGTGATAAAAAGCAACAAAGTACTGGTATATGGTACAACATTAATGAATCTTGAAACTATACTGCTAAGTGAAAGAAGATAGTTTTTTTTAAAGCAATCCCAATTCTGCATGATGCCATTCATATGAAAGTCCAGAATATGAAAATCTGTAGAGACAAAAAATAGATAAGTGGTTGTTTAGGGCTGGAAAAGGGGACCGGGGATATGTGAATAATAGCTAAATGATATGGGGTTTCTTTTTGAGTTGGTATAAATGTTCTAAAATTGAATTTCATGATGGCTGAACACTATCTGTGAATAAACTAAAAACCAGTGAAATTTATACTTTAAATGGGTGAATTTTATGTTATATGAATTATATCTCAGTAAAGCTGATAAAACCATTATACAGCAGATAAGGAAACCACAATTACATAAGTCTCAAGGGCCTCTGCTCTTCAATTTCATATAGTAGAGGTAGAGTTGCAAATCAAACCCACATCTGTCCTTCGGAGTGGCTCTCATTTGAAAAGCTCAACCTTAAAACCACCCTACTATGTTGCCTTTCTGGAAAATCATAGAGGTTAGAATGTGGTTTTGATATTGTTCTCTTTACTAAGAGACTGTTGAATATCTTCAGTTAGTTTGGCTACAGGTATAAATCTGGCCCATACTGGCCCTTCTTTTATTAATCCAGTGGGGAATGTGGTGACTTCTTTTTTTAGATTCCCTAGAACCGTTTATAGAAGAGTCCACTTGCTTTGCTTATTAATCCCAGTAAGAAATGTGTCATATGGTAGCTCTGTCTCCTAACCCAATTGACTGCAGTGTGACAGGAGCTATTTTTACCTGTGTACTGTGATAATGTGTCTGTCGAGTTCTTGTTCCCTGAGATTTTATTTTATTTTTAATCTTAACGTGATATATATTTAAAATACTTAACTCATAGCCTCATTATCAATTAGCAGTGTGGAGGTTTTAGTATTGCCTGAGGAATGCAAATCCCCAAATGTGACAGACTCAAATTTATCTTCTTGTGGAGATTAGAATACAGAGCACATTATTCAAATTTGTTTCTATTGTGAGGAAGCATTTTCCTCTCCTGCCATCTTCATGTGAATTTCTTTAAATATTGATCTGCATTCTTTCATCCTGACAGTGCCTTAGTATCTGGTTTGCCTTTCCCTAAACCTGGGAGACTCATCTTCACTAAGTTATCATCTCCTAATATTATTCCAATTTGACCATGAATTATTGAGCTTCCGACCTATGCAGACCTACCTTGCCTCATGACAGACCTTGGGACTGTTGTGACTACACAATCTCTACATGGGATGCTGTATAAGAGGAAAACAGACTTATAAATTTCTGAGCTTCTGTTTTCTTCTTTAATTTCATCTTCTAACAGCTTAATTGACATTTCATTCAATTATTCATGCAACCATTCATACACAGCATTGTGAGGCATGTAAGAAATAGGGATATGGTTTGAGGTTCTACCTCTGAAGAAGTACAGATGGGAGAAGTGTGACAGAAAGATGTTAATCTTGTGAACCAGCTGAAAATCTTCTTTCTCTGATGACTGGATTCATTGTTTTGTCTTAGGAGGAAATATTTTTAGCTGAAGCAAGAATTAATGGGAATCACTGAATGCTAGCATCAGAAATCAGGAGTCCCAAGTGACACCATTTTTATGAGTTTATGGTTTTGTCTTCCTGATATGAAATTCAGAACCTGACACTTTATTATAGTACACAGGGTTTACAAAAGGTATACAAAAATGTGTCACATATGAATTTATTCTCTCGTTACTTAATTATTGGTTTCACAAAATGGCACCAGGGGAGTGGATATGGATTTGGAGTGTGTGGCCTATGAGATCACTTTTAGCACCAGCATGTGTTAAGGCCAGTTCTAAGGTTTTCATGGGATGGGAAAGCAAGTAATGTCTACGTTGGATGGATATAATTTTTTTTTTTTTTACCATCATATACTCTATCTCTAATTCACTGTTTAAAAAACTTTGCCCTCTAGTGTATTTCCTTGGTTGCCTTCTAATATTCTTTCTGTGTGTTTCTCTTAAATTGGGCTAGGGTATATGTAGCTGAGTTAGTATTTATGGCTCTGATTCTGTGAATGAATTTTCACTTCCTAGTTGCTTTAGTAGGCTGACATCAGCCAGAAGATCTTGTTTCTATGGTAACTAAGACCGCTTGTTCTGGGATGACTCCTTTATATTTGCAAGGAAGCAGATACATTTAGCAGGGATGTTCACAGGCAAACTGTGTGGGATACTAGCATCAACATCAAACTTATTTGTTTTCTATCATTATTGATGGTGTGTTGAGGGAAAGGGAGTTTGTTAGGCATAAATGGGCTTAATTTCTCCTGTTGTATGAGATTATGGCAATCTATGCTGAGGAAAGACTGCTGGATGATTCACTAGCCTTTACTTCCACTTCCTAGTTTCTAGGTCCTAAAATAACTGCTATAGTGGGAGGGCCATATGGTGAATGAGTTCTTTAGAAAAGAGGTTTGCAAACATTCTAATCATCCACCACTGTGAAGGAAAATGTGCTTAAAGTTAACTTCAAAAAATGTATCAATATTTATAATATAGGAAAATAGCCCCTGCAATCATCAATCATGTATTCAAATTCCTTATAATAAATACTTTGTGTGTATATGTGTGTGTCTATACATACATTATAAGGAAATAATGTTGTACAATATGAAGCACAAACTTTGAATAGGAAATGAGATACACATGAATATCAATGAAAGTTGTATTACTTTATTTGTGGACCCCCCCCAACAGATCATATTGTGAATTTCCTGAATTAGCCCACACTCTATTTTAGAAACCTCTGCTCTAAAGAACATATTTGGCTGGGCACAGTGGCTCATGCATGTAATCCCAGCATTTTGGAAGGCCGAGGCCAGCAGATCACTTGAGCCCAGGAGTTCAAGACCAGCCTGGGCAACATAGTGAAATCCCATTTCTACAAAAAATACAAAAAAAAAAAAATTGACTGGGCATGGTGGCACATGCCTGTAGTCTCAGCTATTCAGGAGGCTGATGTGGGAGGATCACTGGAGCCCAGGAGGTTGAGGCTACAATGAGTTGTGATCATACCACTGCATTACTGCTGGGGCAACAGAGTGAGATCTTGTCTCAAAAAGAAAAAGAACAAAATGGATTTAGTTACACCACTATCTAAGTCTGTAAATAACTCCCTTAGCATAAAATAATAAGCCCTTAATTATGTATGTGATTTGTGTGGTTTCATTTTTGGTAGTGGATATTGTTGATGTCACAGTTGTTTCATTTTTATTAATTATGTTTCAAAAGTATTATAGTTTTCTAATGTATCAACTTCAACTTGGTTAGGATAAACTATGGTTATAGAATAGAGGGCAGTGGCTGTCTTGTAACCCACAAACACCTTTTCCCAGTTATTCAATCAAGCATTAATGTGGGTGCTGCTGTGAAGGGATTTTGCAGATATAATTAAAGTCTCTTAATCAGCTGACTACAGTAAGGTAGATCTCCTGGCAGGCCTGACTTAATCAGCGGAAGGCCTTAAAAGAAGATTTAGGCATTTCCTGAGTCAGACTTCAAAGAGCAGCTGAGTCTACAACTGTTCAACCATCACTGCATATTCCCTTCCTGATACCCTGTTGACAACTATGTCAGCCCATGCCCATGGAATTCTTTTTTGCATGTGATCTTCCCTTCCTGCCACTTGTTCTATGAATTTCAGATTTGCTCAGCCAGCCCTCATAATCACATATTCCATTTCTTTGTAATAACTACTCTTTATGTTTGTCTATCACTTATTTATTGTACTGGTTCTGCATCTATGGCTGAAACTTGAGAGAAAGAATGGCATAGTATCAGAAGCACATATTGAGGTTTTTCTTTGAAATCTACATGCTTTAGGAAGAATCAGGTGGTAGGAATATTTGAAACTCTCATCTCCACATTCCATATTGTGCTTTGGTAGAGTAAACCAACAAGTATCTGAGACAGATCTCAATCAATATAGAAGTTTATTTTGTCAAGATTAAGGGCATGCACCCAGGAGCCAGGTCTGTGCCTTTCTCCAAAGATGATTTTGTGGGCTTCAATATTTAGAAGAGAAAAGCAAAGTAGAGGGAAAACAGGAAGAGCATGGTTACATTACTGAATCCATGTGTTACAAGAGAAAAGGAATAGGAAGGGGAATAGTCAATTATGTATTGGTCTCATGCCCAGTAAATCAGCATTTTATATAAGATGAACATAGAGTAGCTACCTGTAGAGATATTTAAGTTTTTACTCGTAGCTATCTGCTTAGGAACAAAAGGAAAGGTGGCTTCCTGCATGAGTCTGCTTTCAGCTTAATTTTTTTTTCTTTTGGCTTAGTGAAATTAGGATCCCAACTTTTTATTTTCCTTTCACATTTCTCTTTTCTTTTTTAAAATTTTTCAGAGAAAGCATTTTAGAAGAAAATGAGTCTCTGGTCTTGGGTTTTGTCTGATCTCTTGTAGCTAGGACAGTTTATTCCTAGATGTCTAGTTCCCACGTTGTTAGGAAAGCTCATTTTTAGATGGTTGTGAAATCACATGACCTATGAAGAAAAAATAGGGGGAGGAAGATAGAAAGAAAATAACAAACAAACAAAAAAAGAGAGAACAATCCTGCAAAACAGATATAGGCCGTATTACTCTGAATTTCATACATCAGTATACAGGTATGAAAGTAGTTCTTGTATATAAATAGGTTGCTGTTATTTTCTTCTGAAGTTTAAGTTGTCTAGCTTCAGTTCACAGGGCTTTAAGAAAAGCACAGCTTAATTTTTAGTAATTTTAAATCTAGAAAACTGGGGAAAAAAGAAGGGAAAAAATGGAAAATACTATTTTGAAGACATAGAAAACTTTTAGAATTCAGTCCAAATTTTAGAAAGTAATAAAAATTGAAAAATATTTGGCAAGGCTACAGTTTAATAAGAGGTTTACTCTAGTTTATTTTGAAATGTTTATTTTTTCTCTTTCTAGTCTCCAGTTTTTACCAAAGACAAATCATGGAAGGAACAATTTGTTTGCAAAATAAGTTTTAGTTTTATTGTATTTGGCCTGATTACTTGGATAAAGTGCAGCAAGAATAATTATTTGCCATATAGGCTCTTTTTAAAAATTGGCTTTGATGGCACTTTGTTCCATAAAGAATCTTAGATTAGACCTTTTAAATCCTTGACCCCAGCCAGGGATTTAAATGTGCCTGTAAATACTGGTATGAGTTGGGTAAATTCCTCACCTTTGTAGGTCCCAAGATAACCTGAGGTTCCTGGGCTTCTCAGAAAATGATGTTCTTTACTTACCACAGGTCAGGAACCCTGTATATGGACTGAGTAGGCAAGGTCTGAGGCTAGTTTTTCCAAAGGGCTTTTGTTAGCTCCATAAATCAACTTTGATTCTTTAAAGCAGTCTGTTTATATTTGAGAGCATGCCATTCCAGTCAAAGCCTTGATAAAATAATCAGTGTCTTCAATGGTGTCCTGTTATACAAGAAAAACAGATTCTCATTGCACTTATGCAAATAACCATATTGCCATAATTTAAGAACACTCACAAATATTTTCCAAATTCTGGAGAAATCAAGTAGAAAGAAATTTGCTCCAAGTTTTCCTCAGAGGAGTAAACTTTACTCCATTGCTAAAAACTGTAAATAGCTCAAAAGAAAAAAAAATTTGGCTCTGAAAAACAAAACAGAAAGAATCAATATTTTAAGCAAAACAAATTATAGGAAGTTCATTTTTTCTTTTATTGGTTCAGTCCATGCTATTAACTTGTTTTGCCTGATATTGGGTCAGCAATCCTCATGAATACATCAGCTCTCCACGGGAGCCCTGGAAATTTTTATTTCTATTCCACTGGCACAATCTCTAAAGTTATCAAAAGCCTGTATTTAAGAGTACTCCACAGAGTTCTATTGCTGATTATAAATTGCTCTATAAAAGTATCAAAGTAAAATAACAATTGTGGATGACAAAAGTCTTAGAATAGCCATGGTTAAAGACACAATTAATGAGGACATTTGGTTACTTCTGTGGCATACAACAGTTTTACATAATAATAATTACTACTGATAACATATACTAAGACATATCAGAATCACAGGACTCATAGAATTTTGGAACACATATACTAATACCTTTTATAAATATAATCCAAAGAAGGTTAAACACCATATCATATTTGAAAATACTTCCTATATGATTTTATTATACCAAATAAGTTGAATATGTTTCTTTTGGACTCCAGGGGACCTAACATCAAAAAACTAATGAGGACTGAATTTAGAATTTTATTTTAGAAAGTTTCTCAAATATAAAAAGCTTAAAACAATTGATGTCATAAAACAGGCTCACAGGTAATTGTAAACAAAGTCATTTATTTAGCCAAAGTGATAACTCAAAGATTTTTTTAAAAGGCAAAAAAACCTTCATTCTTTGAGAGAGGAGACTTAACCTCCCAAATAATAAGCCCTAATAAAGACAGCATGAGGTCAATTAAATCTGTCTCTCGAAACTTAGTAACAAATCTATTAAATTTTATTTATCTTGACTACAAGATATAATTTCCATAAACCTTTTTATAATCTCAGAATTTTTTTTTGTTAAAGACTAGGTTAATGCTCCAAGAAAAGCTTGTTAATTTGACATAGGAGCCCAGACACTGGTCTTGATCAATGTGCCTTTGATATTAATGGTTAAATTTATCTCTCAAAATCAGCTCTTATAATTTCACACGATAGTCCCTGGGCCTAGAGGAGTTGGAGTAATTTTAATTTCTGGCCCTAGGTCTCATGAATTCAGTTTATTTTGATTGTCATCTTCTATCAGATCTGAAGACAAGGCTTCAACTGCTGTCAATGTTTATGATTTAGCAGGACTTGGTGTCCTTTTTAGACCCAAGAGTCAAAGCCCTGCAACTTAATGGCACAAGGACTTTGAAAGCAATGCAGAAAGTTATATAGATGTAATAACCTTAATTTAAAAAATTAATCTCAGTTTTTCTTTGTAAATCAGAACTAAGTAACAATGTCACAGGAATTATTTCAATAAAACTTAAAGTCTGTTTGTTAGGCCAGTTACCAAAAGTCAAAAGAAAAGACCTTCTGCAGTGTGACTGCTTTTCCCTAGGGGACGTTTATTTAGATAACCTGCAGGTTAAAACTAATGAAAAGAGTACTTGAATTGAATTAATTAGACGCAGGAAGAGTGTTTTTTTGTTTTGTTTCGTTTTTGTTTTTTTTTAAACTGAGGTGGGGTCTGGTTCTATCACCCAGGATAGAGTGCAGTGGCATAATCTCAGCTCACTGCAACCTCCGCCTCCTGGGTTTAAGCCATCCTCCCACCTCAGCCTCCTGGGTAGCTGGGACTATAGGTGCCTGTCAGCACATCTGGCTATTTTTTGTAGAGATGGCATTTCGCTATGTTGTCCAGGCTGGTCTTGAATTGTTGAGCTCAAGCAGTCCACCCTCCTCGGCCTCCCAAAGCGCTGGAATTACAGGCATGAGCCAGTCACTGCACTCAGCCCAAGATTCTTTCTCATATAAAATTATTTTCCTTTTAACCTTTCTCACCAAAAATACCTCTTTATACTTATACATTTCTTTACATTGCTCTTATTTACTGGTTCCTTTTACCCTGTTTCATAAATTGCCTTTAAATATTCTTTGAATTAGACAAAAATTATTTTCCCTTAAATATAAGCTTTTTTTAGAAAATGTTTTCCTATAACAAAATCTTTAAAGATAAATTGGAAATAACCCAGACATTTAATGGATATCTATTATTTAATTTTATATGACTTTTGATTCTAACTTATATAGTACTTTTATTTACAACCATTTCTTCCATCACCCTAATTAATTACTTTTTAAAATAGTTTACCTAGATTACTTGTGAAAACTGTGATAGTCATCATTTAAAATTATTTCCCTGTTAACCATTTTTATAACCTGTGAATTTCAGGTGTTTTATCTAAGTAAGAAACTTACGGTTAAATAAATGTTCTTTTTTTTTTTGGCCAACAACCCAGGATTTAGCTGTTTTTGTTAAATGCACAATATTAAATGCCTTGTTTATTAAAAAAAAATTACACAACCAAAGATAATTCTTTTGGGAGTTGCAAGCATTCTAACCCTCATGCCAAATTTTGACACCTTATAATACCTAGTACAGATAAATATTAAACTGCTTGACTAATAAATCTAAACAAAATGTATGTTGACAGTTCTGAAGACATTTCTAATTTTATTTTACTAATAATTTTAAAACCAGCTAATTTACTAAGGGTTTACTTAACTCATGTGAACTTGAGTAAATGCTTGAGCCTAAAGCTTCTATTTTTATGATAAAGTATTTTATTTAGCTCTTTATTTTCCTTTAAGCCAGTTAGTGCTCTTTTATATACTTTTGACAGTGAAACGTTATGTACTTGACACATAAATACACAGATGTATTAGACACACAGATAGTAGATCTTACAGATTCATAAGACCTCTTTTTTCCCTATTTTAGACTTCCGATTTCTTGATAACTTGTTTCATTACCCTAGGCAAGTGTCAGCTACATAGTCCTAAAATTGTATATCAAAGGAACAACTCAGGTGAAAATCAGATAGGGAAATTTACATCTCAAAGTGGTGGGGAGAGAGAGAGAGACAGAGAGAGATTAAGTGAGAGAGAGAGTCTTGTATGCTAGAGGGAGATTAAAAATGCATGCCATGTCAAACATAAAATTATAGAAATCTATCACAGGATTTTATAAGGAGGTCAATTTTATTCAGATAGATACTTTTTAAATTTAGCTATCTTTTAACCGAATTTCTGAGCTCTGGGCAGAGCCTACACTGAATCCTGGGTCTCCAAAAAGAAAAAAGATGTCACGGGACTTGGCCACATAATACTTTTACGATGCACTTAATTACAAAGATATTTCTCTAAGTGTCGAAACCACACCCTTTCTTATCTTAAACACTTGAGTAGCATTTGTTCTAATAGCTATTTCAGTCAAAAAAAAAAAATCAGGTGACACAATACACAAGCAAGCAGTTTAAGATCTGAGAGGAACTTGTCTCTTTACAGTCTTTGGGTTCCGTAAGGAGAAACAGAAGTTTCTCCCCAAAAAAGGAGCCTGGTGCCTTCTCTGTTTTCTTTAAGGAATCTCAGTCTGTTAGAAATTATTTTAGGTCTCTTATGAAGCAGAGGGTGCAAGAGAAATGAGAAACAGGCAAAAGTAAATGGAGAAAACTCAATTCAGTTGATGGAAAAGAAAGAAATCTTGTTCTCAGAAATCAAGATCCTGGGAGAGGAAAAAAAAAAAAAAACAACCATAAAGGCCTTACACATGCACACACACACACACACACACACACACACACACACCCCTTGGATATTAGCTTTTAATAAAGCTGACTTTTAACCATTGAGCTCTTTAAAAAATCCTTTTAAATCCCACCATATTTTAGCTGGGACAAACTGCTATTTCAAAAGTAACACCAATATTAAACTGGAAGGGACTTGATTTAGGAGTCAAACCCAGACTATTGTGGTGGAATAAAAAAGGGGCAGAACTTTAGCTGCTGAACTACAGTGTGGATGACTTTTAAGTTTGGCTTGGCTGGCAAAAGGTGCCAAGTTATGTGAATAAAACCCCTCAGGATAGTCAAAATTTTTTTTTCCTTTTCCTTGCCATTTTCTCTTTTTCCTTCCCCCTCCCTCCTCCCATTGCAGGAATTCAGCCAATTCAGAGTCCTTGTTCCCCATAATTTTGAACTTTAGATTTGATCAAGTCAGGTAGAATTGGTCAAACCCAATGGGAGAAAGACTGAAACAGTAACAAAAACAGAAAGAAACAAATAAGCAAAAAAAAGGCCAGTTAAGCAAAACAAACTACACAATTTATATAACTACTGAGCACTCTAATGGTAAGGAGAAATTAAGACCAGCTGGTTGTTAATCTTAACTTTAGTCATTAAAAAGAATTTCCAAGGCAAAATCCCAATTTAGATACTTACCTAGGAATTGGGGTCCAGGCTGAAGATTTCTCTGTACCATCCTAGAAGCAGGAAAATACTCAAATTTGCTTTCCCTGTTGGAAGTGAGTAAAACTCTAGAAAAGGAGATGTACAGCAAAATAAACCTCAGATCTCAGCCAAATTTTGGGATATCGGGGATTCTCTGGAGTGGGGAGCTCCCAGGCCTCAGCAAATCATCCTATTGATTTGAGCAATAAAGACAGCTCAAGCCGTTTATAGGTCAAGCCCAAGCTGTCAGGTCAGAAGCACTTCCACTCAGAATCCCTCCCTTCGTGGTTACCAATTTGTAAACCATAAAGTATCTGAGACAGATCTCAATCAATTTAGAAGTTTATTTTGCCAAGGTTAAGGACATGCACCTGGGAGACAGGTCTGTGCCTTTCTCCAAAGATGATTCTCAGGGCTTCAGTGTTTAAAGGCGAAAAACAGGCTGGAGGGGAAAAAGGGAGGGTATGGTCACATTACTGAATCCACACGTTGCAAGAGAAAAGGAGCAAGTAAGGAAATAGTCAATTATGTTCTGGTCTCATGCTCAGCAAATTGGCATTTTACATAAGATAAGGTGAACACAGAGTTCACCTGTGGAGATATTTAACTTTTTATCTTTAGCTATCTGCTTGGGAACAAAAGGAAAGGCGGCTTCTTCTTGACTCAGCTTTCAGCTTAATTCTTTTCTTTTGGCATAGTGAAATTAGGGTCCCAAGTTTTCATTTTCCTTTGACAGTACGCTGAGGCAGAGATTCTGCCAACCCTTTTTCTCCTTTACTTCCTGTCAGACTAACTAGCACAACAAAGGGAGACAGGAAGTCTGAAGGAGGGAGAACAAAATTGCTGCTGCTTCTCTCTGCTTCCTGTTTCTCTTTGTCACCCTCACAAAAGATGTCTACCTGGCCAGGGCCATGTGGATTTATTAGGAACAGGAGGGCCAATTTCATAGTTTCTCTCTAAATATGAAGAACTACTGTTATTATGGTGGCTTTCACTTCAGAGGGACTCCTCCTTCAAGAACCTGAGGCTTCAGTACCAGTTAAGCAACTCCCCTGATTTAGATGTAAATGTTCCAATTTGGTAGGGGCTCTTTCTCCAAGCTGTTTTAGTGCCATCTCTAATTGGGCAGCCCATTTTATCAGAGGTCTGGGTCCAAGTCTTACCCAAATATCCTAATTGCTTTCCAAGACCTTGAAGTGGTAGTTATTTCTGGCACTTTGAACACCTATTTTAACCAATTTCCTGTTGTAAACTCCATTTAAATATCTTCTGTGGACTTGGTTTTTTAGTATTTTCCTTTTTCAGTAATTCCATTGTAATGTACCTAAATGTGATTTCTTTGCATGCATTCTGCTTGGGATTTGTAGCACAACTTGATGTATGGCTTTATATTTTTTATTATTTTTACAATATTCTTTGCTATTTTCATTTTCAATATTTATTTTATCCATTCTTCAGCTTCTCTCCTTCTGGAACTGCAGTTACACATCTCATAGCCCTTTTCACCATGTCCCATCTCTCTTCATCTCTTGATGTCTCTCCTCTTTTTAAGACATAATTTATGTATTCTAAAATTAATTATCTTAATGTGTACAACCCTGTGGTTCTTACTATGTTCACATAGTTGTGCAAACATGACCACTATCTAATGTCAAAAATATTTTATCACTCCAAAACAAAGCCTTATAATACTTTTGAAGTCCCTTCTCTCTTGCATTCCTAGCCCCCCATTAATTATGACACTGTATGAGTTTACCCAGAATACTGGACGTTTCAAATAAACTGAATTATACAATATTTGGCTTTTGTAATTGGATTCTCTCACTTAGTATATTGTTTACAAAGTTCATCCGTATTGTGTTGTATATTAATACTTTATTCTTTTTCATTGCTGAATAATATTCCATCATATGAATTGACCACATTTCATTTAGCCATTCATCCGTTTGTGGACCTTTGAGAGGTTTCTAATATTGGGTTATTATAAATAATGCTGCTATTTTCATTCCTGTACAGGTTTTTATGTGGACATATGTTCTTATTTCTCTGAGATATGTAATTAAAGTTGAATTTCTGAGTCATAGGATAACTCAATGTTTAACTATTTGAGAAACTGCCAAAGAATTTCCAATATTTCTGCATAATTTTACAATCTTATCTGTTATGTGTGAAACTTTCATTTTATTTACATCCTTACCAACACTTGTTATTGGCTATTTTTTTGTTATACCCAATTTGTAAATTGGTTGTAAATTGCTACCTTAATGCAGTTTGAGTTGACATATACCTAATGACTAATGATGTTAGAGATTGTATCCTGTGCTTATCAGCCATTCATATAGCTTCTTTGAATAAAGGCCAATTCAAATATTTAGCCCATTTCAAAAATTAGCTTGTTTGTCATCTTAGTATGTAAGTTTTTCTCTTGTCATTGTTATCACAGGTATAATTGAACTTGTGAAATTCAGTGGGAAAACAAGAACAAACTAAACATAAAGCAAGAAGAAAGGAAATAAAGATTAGAATGGGCATACATAAATCAAGAATAGAAAAAATAGAGATAATCAATGAATCAAAATTTAGTTCTTTGAAAAGATCAACAAAATTGACAACGCTTTAGCTATACTGACCAAGAAAAAGACATATTAAATTCAAATTACCAAAATCATGAATAAGAAAGGGAGCACTACTAATAAAAAAAACCTACAGAAATAAAAATAATTACAAAGAAATTCTATAAACAATTTATGTCAATAAATTAGTTATCCTAGAGCAAATGGGAAATTTCCTAGAAAGACACAAAATACTAAAAACTACTCCATAATAAATGGAAAATCTGAAAATACCTGTAATAATTAAAGTGACTGAAGTAGTAATTTTTAAATTCCTTGAAAAATAACCCAGCCCTTGACGGCTTCCTGGTGAACTCTGTCCAATATTTAAAAAACAAAATAATACAAATTCTTCACAAAATCTCTCAAAAAATACAAGAGGAAAGAATACTTCCCAACTCATTCTGTGAGGCCAGGATTACCCTGATACCAAAACCAAAGATATCACACATAAGGAAAACTACAGATTAATGTCTCTTAAGAAGACAGATGAAAGAAATCCTCAACAAAATGCTAGCAAACCTAACCCAACACATGAAAAGGATTTCATATCATGACTAAGGGAGATTTATTCCAGGAATGCAAGGTTTGTTTAACACATGAATATCAATTACAGTCACACATCATTTAAAAGCAGGGATATGTTCTGAGAAACAGGTCGTTAGGCGATTTTGTTGTGCCAGCATCCTAGAGTGTACTTACACAAACCTAAATGGTATAGCTTACTACACACCTAGGCTATATGGTGTAGCCCCAAACCAGTACAGTGTGTTACTGTACTGAATGCTGTAGGCAGTTCAAATGCAATGGTAAGTATTTATGTACTTAAACATGTCTAAACCTAGAAAAGATACAGTAAAAATATTATCTTAAAGATAAAAAATGGTACACCTATATAGGGAACTTGCCATGAATGGAGCTTGCAGGACTAGAAGTTGCTCTGAGTGAGTCAGTGAGTGAGTGCTGAATGAATGTGAAATCCTAGGTCATTACTGTACATTATTGTAAACTTTATAAACACTGTATACTTAGGCTACACTAAGTATATTTAAAAATATTTGTCTTTCTTCAATGATAAGTTAACCTTAGCTTATCGTAACATTTTTTACTTTATGAGCTTTCAATTTTTAAAACTTTTGATTCTTTTGTAATAACACTTAGCTTAAAACACAGACATATTTTACAGTTGTACAAAAATATTTTCTTTATAGCCTTATTCTATAAGCTTTTTTCTATTTTTAAGATTTTTTAAAAAAAGTTTTTAAACTTTTCTTTTAGAAACTAAGACATAAACACACACATTAGCCTAGGACTACACAGGGTCAGACTCATCAATATGATCGTCTTTTACCTGTACATCTTGTACCACTGGAAAGTCTTCAGGAGCAATATACATGGATCTATCATATCCTATGATAATGATACTTTCTTCTGGAATACCTCCTGAAGGAACTGTCTGAGGCTGTTTTACAGTTACCTATGTTTTTTAAGTATAAGGAGTATACTCTAAACAATAAAAAGTATAGTATAGTAAATATGTAAACCAATGACATATATTTATTATAATTATCAAGTACTGAGTACTGTACCTAATTGTATGTGTTATACTTTTATACTGACTAGCAGTTCAGTAAGTTTATTTACACCAGCATCAACACAAACACATGAACAATGCATTTTTCTACAAAGTTATGATGGGTATGATGTCATAGTTATGATGGGTATGACATATTAGGTAATAGGAAAGGTTTTAGCTCCATTATAATCTTATGGAAGCATTGTAATATCTGTAGTCTGACACTGAACAAAACATTGTTATGCAGCACATGACTGTAATGTAATACACCATGTAAATAGAATAAAATACAAAAAATTCACATGAACTCAATAGACCAAGAAAAAGCATTTGAAAACTCCAATAGCCTTTTTTGATAAAAGCCCTCAAGAAACTAGGAATAAAAGAAAATGACTTACATTTATAGTCACTGAATTGTTGATAGGAGTGCCAGGACAATTCAATGGGAGAAAAGGGTGGTCTTTTCAACAAGTAGTGTTGGCACAACTGGGTATCTGCATGTAAAACAATAGATTTAGAACTGTACCCGACAGCATATACAAATTAACTAAAACTGGATCACAGACATGAACATAACAACTTAACTATTCTAACATCCTTAGAATAAAACATATGAGTAAATCTTCATGACTGGGAGTGAGGCAAAGCCTTCTTAGATATGACCCCAGAAGCATAATCAAAGAAAATGGATAAATTGGACTTCATCAAAATTAAAAACTTTTGTTGACTAAATTACACCATCAAGGAAGTGAAAAGATAACTCACAAAAAATTTACGTAGGAATAAATCTTCATAACTGTGAGTCAGGCAAAGGCTTTTTAGATGTGACACCAGAAGCATAACTAAAGAAAAAAAGATAAATTGTACTTCATCAAAATTAAAACTTTTGATTGTTAAATTACACCATCAAGAAAATGAAAAGACAGCTCACAAACTTAGAAAATATTTTCTAAGTTTGTATCTGATATGGTGCTTCTGTCAGAATATAAGAAGAACTTTTGTAATCCAAAAATAAAGAGACCAATAACACAATGAAAAAAAATGGGCAAATAATTTGAATGGATATTTCTTCAAAGAAGATATATAAATGGCCAATAAGCACATGAAAAGCAGCTTGACATCATTAGTCATTAGGAAATGCCAATTAATACCATAAGATACTACTTCACACTTATGACAATGGCTAAAATAAATATGATAGACACTAAATGTGTTGTAAACGATGTGGAGAAAATTAATGCTTCATGTGTTGTAGTTGGGATTGTAAAATTGTGCAGACACTTGGAAACTCTTTGGCAGTTTCTCAGAAAGTTACACATCGAGTTACTCTATGACTCAAAAATTTAACTCCTGGTTACATATCCCAGAAAAATAAAAGCATATGTCCCCATAAAACTTGTGCAGGAATGAAAAGAGCAGCATTATTTATAATAGCCCCAAATTGGAAACTTCCCAAAGGTCCACCAGTTGTTTAATGGATAAATGTAATGTAGTCAATTCATATAGTAGAATATTATTCAGCAACGGAAATGAATAAAATACTGATATATGCTACAACATGAATGAACCTTGAAAACAATATACTATGTGAAAGAAGCTAGACACGGGACCATATATTGTATAATTCCATATATGTGAAATGCCCATAAAAGGCAAATTTAGAAAGATAGGATGTAAGTTAGTTATTTCCTGACTGGGGACAAGGATAATGGGGGCTAACAGAAAATATGCATGTGGAATCATACTGGAGTGATGAAAATATTCTAAAACTGATTTATGGTGATGTCTTGGTCCATTTTGTGTTGCCATAACAATACCTGAGATTGAGTAATTCATAAAGAAAAGAGGCTTATTTAGCTCATGATTTCACAAGCTGGGAAATTCAGGAAGCACAGTGCTGGCATCTGCTTGGCTTCTGATGAGGGCTTTTATGCTACATCCCATCATGGTGGGGAAGATCAAAGGGGAAGTGGACACATGTGAAGAGCTAAAACCTAACGGGCATCCTGAGTTTACAACAACCCACTCCTATGCAAACTAATCTATTACCACAAGAACTAGTCCAGTCTCACCATAGCAAGAACTCACTCACTACTAGAAGAATGGCACCAAGCCACCCATGAAGGTGGAGCCCCCGTGATCCAGTCACTTCACATTAGGCTCCACTTGCCAACATCACCACATTGGGAATCAAATTTCAAGCTGAGTTTTGATGGGGACAAATAAACCAAATCCAAACCATAGCAGGTGAAGATTTTACAACTTGGTAAATTTACTACAAATTATCGAAATGCATACTTTAAAATAGTGAATTACATAATAAACAAAACATATATCAACAATAATAATACTCAAAAAGATCTCCATACATGGAAAACTCCCAATCCAGATGGTTTCACTGGTGAATTCAGTGGTATGCTGGTATGTGTTTAGCAAACTTTTCTTCTGAGTTGGTTGAGTGGGGGGTTGATGTTCAGAAGAAGCTCTATTTTTAGCATTTCTTAGCATTTGTCAATTTCTGTGGTATAAAATCTCGCACTGTGGCTGATTTCAAGCTAGCAACGTGATGTCACTGAAAGCAGAGTTGGGAAGATATTCTAACAATATCTTTCAAGAGCTAGTGTTATTAGCTGGCTCCCAGCCCACCGCTTGGTAAATTCTACCAAATATTCTGGTTGAATTATCTTCCAATTTCCTTTGTCATATCTTCTTTCACCTGTGGGTTGTTTTGAATAGTGTTGCTCAGCTTACTTCCAAATATTTGGGAATTTTCTAGAGATCATGTTATCATTAACTTCTAATTTAATTATATTGTGATGGAACAACATACTTTGTGTTTTTGATACTTGAAATTTATTAGGTCTTGTTTTGTGGCTCAGCATATACAAGTTTAAGTAGAAAGCCCATATGCACTTGAAAAAAAAGTGTTAGGCAGTGTTCTAGAGATATAAATTAGGTCAATTAATTTGATAGAGTCCTCCATTTCTTCTGCATTCTTACTGCTAATTCTAACACATGTCACCTAATGATTCGTTTCTACTGGCTTTTAATTTTCCTACATTAGTTATACAGTATTAATCATACATAGCTTAGCTACTAACAACTGGGGCCAAGACTGTTCATAAGGATTGTAAGATTCATTATTTCAAGGACATTGGTCTCCCCAAGTTGATCTAAAGATCAAACCCAAACCAAATCCTTATTCCTGTAGGTTTTGTTTGTGAGTGTGTATATGTGTGAAAGTGGCAAACATTTGAAATGTGTTAGTAATGTTGTACAACTTTCTGAGATACTGGACATATTCTATATTTGTGCTGCTTATGACAGTAGTCAATATCTGGCTATTAAGCACTTGAAATGTGGCTAGAGTGGCTGAGAAACTGAATTCTAAAATTGGATTTATTTTTAATTATTTTAAATTTAAATGTAAATAGTAATTCATGGCTAGTCACCACCATATTGGACAGTGCAGATATATGAAAATGCAGAAGGGCAAACATACAGAAGTAATCTTGAAAAAGGAGGACATAGATGCTACCTTTCAAACTTATTTTTGTAACTATAAGAATTAAAGTATGGAGTACATATATATGTATATACACACTGACTCATCACAAAGAGCATAAAATATATGTGTATACACTTACATACATAGGAGTCACTTGATCCACGATAAATGTGACACTGAAGTATAATGTAGAAAGAACGGCCTTTTCAAGAACTGATGTTAGTCAATTGGATATCTGTTTGAAAAAAAAAGTTAATCTTGCGTGACTCCTTTTCAAACTATGAACAAAAATCAACTGGGGCCGGGCACAGTGGCTCATGCCTGTAATCCCAGCACTTTGGGAGGCCGAGGCGAGCGGATCACTTCAGCTCAGGAGTTCAAGACCAGCCTGGCCAACATGGTGAGACTCTGTCTCTACCAAAAATACAAAAATTAGCTAGGCATGGTGGCATGTCTGTAGTCCCAGCTACTTGGGAGCCTGAGGCAAGAAAATCACTTGAACCCGGGAGGCAGAGGCTGCTGTGAGCTGAGATCGCACCACTGCATTCCAGCCTGGGCGACAGCGTGAGACTCCATCTCAAAACAAAACAAAACAAAAATCAATTGGAGAAGGTTTCCAAATATAAATGTGAAAGTAAAAAAAAAAGTTTAAAGAGAATTCAGGGAATATCTTCATGTCTTTGTAATAAGCAACAATTTTTCTTAACAGAACACACCAAAAGGGAACAAAAGTACTAACAGTAAAGACAGAAGGAGGATCTCTCCAGGCAAGATGATTGAATAGAGACAGCTCTGGTCTGCAGCTCCCAGTGAGATCGACCCAGAAGTCAGGTGATGTCAGTATTTCCAACTGAGGTACCTGGTTCATCTCATTGGGACTGGTTGGACAGTTGGTGCAGCCCACAGAGGGTGAGCGGAAGCAGGGTAGGGCATTGCCTCACCCGGGAAGCACAGGGGGTGGGGGAATTTTCTCCCCAACCTAAGGGAAGCCCTTAGGGACTGAGCCTGAGGAACCATGCACTCCAGTCCAGATACTGTGCTTTTCCCATGGTCTTTGCAACTGGTAGACCAGGAGATCCCCTCTGGTGCCTACCCCACCAGGGCCCTGGGTTTCAAGCACAAACCTGGGTGGCCATTTGGGCAGACACTGAGCTAGCTGCAGGAGGATTTTTGTTTTGTTTTGTTTTGTTTTGTTTGTTTGTTTTGTTTTGTTTTCTTCTGTACCCCAGTGGCACCTGGAATGCCAGTGAGACTGAAGCATTCACTCCCCTGGAAAGGGGTGCTGAAGCCAGGGAGCCAAGTGGTCTGGCTTGGCAGGTCCCATCCCATGGAGTCCAGCAAACTAAGATCCACTGGCTTGAAATTCTCACTACCAGCACAGCAGCAATCTGAGATAGATCTGGGACGCTTGAGCTTGGTGGGGGGAGGGGCGACCGCCATTGCTGAAGTTTGAGTAGGTGGTTTTACCCTCTCAGAGTAAACAAATCTACTGGGAATTTTGAACTGGGCAGAGCCCACTGCAGCTAAGCAAGGCCTCCATGGCCAGACTGCCAGATTTCTTCTCTCTGGGCAGGGCATCTCTGAAAAAAAAAAAAAAAGGTGGGGAGGGCAGCAGCCCCAGCCAGGGACTTACAGATAAAAACCCCATCTCTCTGGGACAGAGCACCTGGGGGAAGGAGTGGCTGTGGGTGCAGCTTCAGCAGACTTAAATATCCCTGTCTGACAGTTCTGAAGAGAGCAGCAGATCTCCCAGCACAGCTTCTGAGCTCTGCTAAGGGTCAGACTGCCTCCTCAAGTTGGTCCCTGACCTCCATGTATCCTGACAGAGACACCTCCCTGTAGGGGCTGACAGATGCCTCATACAGGAGAGCTCTGGCAGGTGCCCCCCTGGGACAAAGCTTCCACAGGAAAGAGCAGACAGCAATCTTTGCTGTTCTGCAGCCTCCACTGGTGATACTCAGGCCAACAGGGTCTGGAGTAGACCTCCAGCAAACTCCGGCAGACCTGCAGCAGAGGGGCCTGTTAGAAGGAAAGCTAACAAACAGAAAGGAATAGCATGTCCACTCAAAGACCCCATCCGAAGGTCACCAACATCAAAGACCAAAGGTAAATAGATCCACAAAGATGGAGAGAAACCAGTGCAAAAATGCTGAAAATTTCAAAAACCAGAACACCTCTTCTCCTCCAAAGGATCATAACTTCTCGTCAGCAAGGGAACAAAACTGGATGGAGAATGAGTTTGATGAATTGACAGAAGTAGGCTTCAGAAGGAGGGTAATAACAAACTCCTCCGAGCTAAAGGAGCATGTTCTAACCCAAGGCAAGGAAGGTAAGAACCTTGAAAAAAGGTTAGATGAATTGCTACCTAGAATAAGCAGTTTAGAGAAGAACATAAATGAATTTATGGAGCTGAAAAACACAGCACGAGAACTTCGTGAAGCGTACACAAGTATTGATAGCTGAATTGATCAAGCAGAACAAATGCTATCAGAGATTGAAGATCAACTTAATGAAATAAAGCAAGAAGACAAGATTAGAGAAAAAAAAGAAAAAAAGGAATGAACAAAGCTTCCAAGAAATATGAGACTATCTGAAAAGACCAAATGTTTTCTGATTTGATTGGTGTACCTGAAAGGGACGGGGAGAATGGAACCAAGTTGGAAAACACTCTTCAGGATATTATCCAGGAGAACTCCTCCAACCTAGCAAGACAGGGCAACATTCAAATTTAGGAAATATAGAGAACACAACAAAGATACTCCTAGAGAAGAGCAACCCAAGACACATAATTGTCAGATTCACCAAGGTTGAAAAATGTTAAGGGCAGCCAGAGAGAAAGGGCGAGTTACTCACAAACGGGAGCCCATCAGACTAACAGTGGATCTCTATGCAGAAACCCTACAAGCCAGAAGAGAGTGGGGGCCAGTAATCAACATTCTTAAAGAAAAGAATTTTCAACCCAGAATTTCATATCCAGCCAAACTAAGCTTCATAAGCAAAGGAGAAATAAAAGCCTTTACAGACAAGCAAATGCTGAGAGATTTTGTCACCACCAGGCCTGCCTTACAAGAGCTCCTGAAGGAAGCACTAAGCATGGAAAGGAACAACTGGTACCAGCCACTGCAAAAACATACCAAATTGTAAAAACTATCGACATTATAAAGAAACTGCATCAGCTAATGGGCAAAATAACCAGCTAGCATCCTAATGACAGGATCAAATTCACACATAACAATATTAACCTTAAATGTAAATGGACTAAATGCCCCAGTTAAAAGACACAGACTGGCAAATTGGAAAAAGAGTCAAGAACCATCAGTGTGCTGTTTTCAGAAGACCCATCTCACATGCAAAGACACACATAGGCTCAAAATGAAGGGATGGAGGAATATTCACCAAGCAAATGGAAAGAAAAAAAAAACAGGAGTTGCAATCCTAATCTCTGATAAAACAGACTTTAAATCAACAAAGATCAAAAGAGACAAAGAAGGCCATTACATAATGGTAAAGGGATCAATTCAACAAGAAGAGCTAACTCTCCAAAATATGTATGCACCCGGCAAAGGAGCACCCAGATTCATAAAGCAAGTTCTTAGAGACCTACAAAGAGACTTAGATTCCCACACAATAATAGTGGGAGACTTTAACACCTCACTGTCAATATTAGACAGATCAATGAGATCAATGAGACAGAAAATTAAGAAGGATATTCAGGACTTGAACACAACTCTGGACCCAACAGACCTAGAATAGACATCTACAGAACTCTTTACCTAAAATCAACAGAATATGCATTCTTCTCAGCACTTCATTG
Source organism: Colobus angolensis palliatus (assembly GCF_000951035.1). NCBI lineage: Eukaryota > Metazoa > Chordata > Mammalia > Primates > Cercopithecidae > Colobus > Colobus angolensis. Next base: position 76,843 of record NW_012118177.1, on the reverse strand, counting down.
CACTTATTCTAAAATTGACCACGTAATTGGAAGTAAAACACTCCTTAGCAAATGCAAAAGAAGGGAAATCATAACAAACAGTCTCTCAGACTGCAATGCAATCAAATTAGAACTCAGGATTAAGAAACTCACTCAAAACCACACAACTACATGGAAACTGAACAACCTGCTTCTGAATGACTACTGGGTAAATAACGAAATGAAAGCAGAAATAAAGATGTTCTTTGAAACCAATGAGAACAAAGACACAATGTACCAGAATCTGTGGGACACATTCAAAGCAGTTTGTAGAGGGAAATTTATAGCACTAAATGCCCACAAGAGAAAGCAGGAAAGATCTAAAATTGACACCCTAACATTAAAATTAAAAGAACTAGAGAAGAAAGAGCAAACAAATTCAAAAGCTGGCAGAAGACAAGAAATAACCAAGATCAGAGCAGAACTGAAAGAGATAAAGACACAAAGAAACCCTTCAAAAAATCAATGAATCCAGGAGCTGGTTTTTTGAAAAGGTCAACAAAATAGACCACTAGCAAGACTAATAAAGGAGAAAAGAGAGAATAATCAAATAGATGCTATAAAAATGATAAAGGAAATATCACCACCAATCCCACAGAAATACAAGCTACCATAAGACAATACTATAAATGAGAGATGAAGCCAGCTGGAGTTCCTGGGTCGAGTGGGGACTTGGAGAACTTTTCTGTGTAGCTAGAGGATTGTAAACATACCAATCAGCACTCTGTGTCTAGCTAAAGGATTGTAAATGCACCAATCAGCACTCAGTAAAAAATGCACCAATCAGCACTCTGTGTCTAGCTAAAGGATTGTAAATGCACCAATCGGCACTCTGTAAAAACGCACCAATCAGCACTCTGTAAAATCGCACCAAAAGTACTATGTGGAGCTAAAGGGTTGTAAACACACCAATCAGCACTCTGTAAAAACACTCCAATCAGTGCTCTGTGTCTAGCTAAATGATTGTAAATGCACCAATCAGCACTCTGTAAAATGGATCAATCAGTGCTCTGCAAAATGGACCAATCAGCGGGACGTGGGTGGGGACAAATAAGGGAATAAAAGCAGGCCATTCCAGCCGGCAGTGGCAACCTGCTCAGGTACCCTTCCATGCTGTGGAAGCTTTGTTACTTCGTTCTTCGCAATAAATCTTGTTGCTGCTCACTCTTTGGGTCCACACCACCTGTAAGAGCTGTAACACTCACCGTGAGGGTCTGTGGCTTCATTCCTGAAGACAGCGAGAAAACGAACACACCGGGAGGAACAAAGAACTCCAGATGTGCCACCATTAAGAGCTGTAACACTCACTGCGAGGTCCACGGCTTCATTCTTAAAGTCAGCAAGACCAAGAACCCACTGGAAGGAATAAATTCCAGACACATAAACACCTCTATGCAAATAAACTAGAAAATCTAGAAGAAATGGATAAATTCCTGGAAAAATACATGCTCCCAAGTCTAAACCAAGAAGAAGTCGAATTCCTGAATAGACCAATAACAAGTTGTGAAATTGAGGCAGTAATTAATAGCCTACCAACCAAAATAAGTCTGGGACCAGATGGATTCAAAGCCGAATTCTACCAGAGGTACAAAGAGGAGCTGGTACCATTCCTTCTGAAACTATTCCAAACATTAGAAAAAGAGGGAATCTGGAGAGCTTGGGCAAGATGGCCGAATAGGAACAGCTCCAGTCTCCAACTCCCAGTGCAAGCGACACAGAAGACCAGTGATTTCTGGATTTTCAACTGAGGTACTGGGGTCATCTCACTAGGGAGTGCCGGACAATCGGTACTGGTCAGCTGCTGCAGCCCGACCAGCGAGAGCTGAAGCAGGGCAAGGCATCGCCTCACCTGCGAAGCGCAAGGGGGAAGGGAATCCCTTTTCCTAGCCAAGGGAATGGAGACACACAACACCTGGAAAATCGGGTAACTCCCACCCCAATACTGTGCTTTAAGCAAACGGGCACACCAGGAGAATATATCCCACACCTGGCCAGGAGGGTCCCACGCCCACGGAGCCTCCCTCATTGCTAACACAGCAGTCTGTGATCTAACCTCAAGGCAGCAGCAAGGCTGGGGGAGGGGTGCCCGCCATTGCTGAGGCTTAAGTAGGTAAACAAAGCCTCTGGGAACTCGAACTGGGTGGAGCTCACAGCAGCTCAAGGAAACCTGCCTGTCTCTGTAGACTCCACCTCTGGGGACAGGGCACAGCTAAACAACAACAACAAAAAAGCAGCAGAACCTCTGCAGACGCAAACGACTCTGTCTGACAGCTTT
>NW_012118177.1:64412-67315 GCF_000951035.1 Colobus angolensis palliatus | reverse complement strand
GCAGGAATAATCAGGATTTCAATCTAGAAAGCTCAATCCATCATCCTTATAGAGAATGGATGCAAGAAGGTAAGGCTAGGAGACCACTGTGAGGCTAGAACAGTATCCAGGAACAAATCCATAAGGATAACAGAGTGAGCTTTTCTCCAGGAACCAAATCCTGAGGACTCGAACCACAGAAGAGAGTGTGGGATCTCTTGCTGTTCACAGGATAGGAGACATCGTCAATAAATAACAAACTTGTCTCTGAGAAAGATACATTCCTGATTCCCTTGGGGGAAACCGTTGATAATTCTTATCTTCTAACTCTGTTAATGGTCCACTTTCCAGAATCCTATGAAACACTGGGTATAGAAGTCTGAAAGATGCCTCTCCATTAACTCAGAGTGTCAAATATGTGGCATGAGAGCCATCATCCCCCCACTTCTGCATCCATGGCAGCCATTGCTAGTTTATCCCAGCACTGTTTCTCAGTAAACAGATGTGGCCTGAGAATGTTTCTCAACACAGCACTCCAGGCAGCTACTGTCTATTAATAGGACTTGATGTGCAACACGAGACTTATTTGTTGTGCTTTGTATTACCTCTGACTGCCACATTTTTAAAATAATGACTTTGATCTTTAAAAAAAAAAAAAAGATCATATGGTACCATATGACCCAGCCATCCCACTACTGGGTATATACCCAAAGGATTATAAATTATTCTACTACAAAGACACATGCACACGTATGTTTATTGCGGCACTATTCACAATAGCAAAGACTTGGAATCAACCCAAATGTCCATCTGTGACAGACTGGATTAAGAAAATGTGGCACATATACACCATGGAATACTATGCAGCCATAAAAAAGGATGAGTTTGCGTCCTTTGTAGGGACATGGATGCAGCTGGAAACCATCATTCTTAGCAAACTATCACAAGAAGAGAAAACCAAACACCGCATGTTCTCACTCATAGGTGGGAACTGAACAATGAGATCACTTGGACTCAGGAAGGGGAACATCACACACTGGGGCCTGTTGCGGGGTAGGGGGCTAGGGGAGGGATAGCATTAGGAGAAATATCTAACATAAGTAACGGGTTAATGGGTGCAGCAAACCACCATGGCACATGTATACATATGTAACAAAACTGCATGTTCTGCACATGTACCCCAGAACTTAAAGTATACTAGAAAAAAAAAAAAAAAAAAAAGAAAAAGAGGGAATCCTCCCTAACTCATTTTATGAGGCCAGCATCATCCTGATACCAAAGCCTGGCAGAGACACAACAAAAAAGAAAATTTCAGGCCAATATCCCTGATGAACATCAGTGCAAAAATCTGCAGTAAAATACTGGCAAACCGAATCCAGTAGCACATCAAAAAGCTTATCCACCATGATCAAGTCAGCTTTATCCCTGGGGTGCAAGGCTGGTTCAACATATGCAAATCAATAAACGTAATCCATCACATAAACTGAACCAATGACTAAAACCACATGATTATCTCAATAGATGCATAAAAGGCAGTCAAAAAAATTCAACAGCCCTTTATGCTAAAAATGCTCAATAAATTCGGTATTGATGGAACGTACCTCAAAATAATAAGAGCTATTTATGACAAACCCACAGCCAATATCATATTGAATGGGCAAAAACTGGAAGCATTCTCTTTGAAAACAGGCAGAAGACAAGGATGCCCTCTCTCACCACTGCTGCTATTCAACCTAGTATTGGAAGCTCTGGCCAGGGCAATCAGCAAGAGAAAGAAAGAAAGGGTATTCAATTAGGAAAAGAGGAAGTCAAATTGTCCCTGTTTGCAGATGACATGATTCTATATTTAGAAAACCCCATCATCTCAGCCCAAAATCTCTTAAGCTGATACGCAACTTCAGCAAAGTCTCAGGATACAAAATCAGTGTGCAAAAATCACAAGCACTCCTATACACCAATAACAGACAAACAGAGAGCCAAATCATGAGTGAACTCCCCTTCACCATTGCTACTAAGAGAATAAAATACCTGGGAATACAGCTTACAAGGGTTGTGCAGGACCTATTCAAGTAGAACTACAAATCACTGCTCAAGGAAATAAGAGAGGACACAAACAAATGGAAAAATATTCCATGCTCATGGATAGGAAGAATCAATATCATGAAAATGGCCTTACTGCCCAAAGTAATTCATAGATTCAATGCTATCCCCATCAAGCTATCACTGACTTTCTTCACAGAATTGGAACAAAACTACTTTAAACTTCATATGGAACCGATAAAAGAGCCCTCATAGCCAAGACAATCCTAAGCAAAAAGAACAAAGCTGGAGGCATGACACTACCTGATTTTAAACTATACTGCAAGGCTACAGTATTCAAAACAGCATGGTACTGGTACCAAAACATATATAGACCAAAGGAACAGAACAGAGGCCTCAGAAATAACACCACACATCTACCACCATTTGATCTTTGACAAACCTAACACACACAAGCAATGGGGAAAAGATTCCCTATTTAATAAATGGTATTGGGAAAACTGGCTGGGCATATGCAGAGAACTGAAACTGGACCCCTTCTATACACCTCATACAAAAATCAACTCAAGATGGATTAAAGACTTAAATGTAAGACCTAAAACCATAAAAATCCTAGAAAAAAACCTAGGCAATACCATTCAGGACATAGGTGTGGGCAAAGACTTCATATCTAAAACACCAAAAGCAATGGCAACAAAAGACAAAATTGACAAATGGGATCTAATTAAACTAAAGAGCTTCTGCACAGCAAAAGAAACTATCATCAAAGTAAACAGACAACCTACAAATGAGAGAAAATTTTTACAATCTATCCATCTGATAAAGGTCTAATATCCAGAATCTACAAAGAACTTAAACAAATTTACAAGATAAAATCAAACAAC
>NW_012118177.1:53622-63452 GCF_000951035.1 Colobus angolensis palliatus | reverse complement strand
GAAGGAAGGAAGGAAGGAAGACATACAACTTAAGAACATTTGCTCATCAAAACGCATCATTAAGAAAGAGAAAAGGCAGTACATTGATGAGAGTATTTATTTGAAATAAATGTTCTTAACAAAGAATTTGTAAGTAGAATATATGAAGAACTTCTACAAATCCATAAGAAAAGGCAGGCAACCCAGTGGAAAATGGGAAAAGACAAACAGGCAATTCAGAAAAAATGGCTAATATAAATGACTAGTGAACAAATAAAAGGATTCTCAACCTCATTATTCATCAGGATCAGGGAAATGAAAATTAATGCCATATGGTAATACTTTTACTCTCACATCTGAATAGATAAAATGAAAAATGATAGAAATATAATTTCTTTCTGAAGACATGGACAACTGGAATTGTCATACACTGCTGGTGGAAGTGAAAATTGATACGACTACCTTGGAAATTTACATGGCAATATCTAATATGTATGAATTTATGCACAACCTATAATACAGCAAATTTTTCTTCTAGGTATTTACCCAACAGAAGTATATGCATATGTTCACCAGAACACATATATAAGATTGTTCATAGCATTACTATTTATACTGGGCATCAATTTAAAAACTTCCCCATTTACAAAAAGGAAAAAGATTAAATAAATTGTGTTGTATTCACATAATAAAATAGCACACAGCAATGAAAATGAACAATCTATAACTACTCACAAAAGTGGATGAATCTTAATAAAAGAAGTCAGTTACAAAATATTATTATATGGCTCTTTTTATATAAAGCTCAAAAATAGACAAAACTAATCTATGATGATACAAGTCAGGTAAGTGTTCATTCTTAGGAGGCTTAATAATTGGAAGCAGGCATGAGTGGGGATTCTGGGACGTGGCAATGTTCTGTTTTTCATTCTGAGTGCTGTTACATAGATGTGTTCACACTGTGAAAATTCATAGAATTTTATGCTTATAGTTCATTCACATTTTTTCCTGTAGATTATACTTCAGTAAAAATTAATAAAACAGAAATGAAAACAACAGACTCATATCAACCCTAGGCCCTTATAAAATCCAGAAGGCTTCTATACAGCTGTGCTTAAAGAGAGCCTCATCTGCAGCAGCAAGGAAGACTGTGCTGAAAATCAGGGCTGGGAGCTAATTGTAAGGGTGGTAGAGATTCAAAATGGCACTGGATATATTACTTGAAGAGGTCTCCTATGTCAAAATCAGGGACCTCATGGAAAACAGTAACCATGAGACCTTGGATTAGGGAGATTTGCATGGAAGAGACTGAGAATCTTGAACTACCAGATTCCCTTAATCTTCCAGATCAGCAGCAGTTCCCCTACACCTGCCCCTCTGACTTGCTAGAGAAGGGCAACCTCCTCGGACTTGGAGACCCTGAAAATACATTACCAACACAGGAGACTTACATAATGACACATTCAACATCCGCACTGTCATTGCGACCAAGCCAATTAGCATTATAGGCAGAGCTGGGAAGTAAAGTCCCTGCTCTTGGAGGAAAAAGGTTATAACCAAAAGAAATGGAAAACCTAGCTCAAATATACTGGCACAAACCCTAAGAACATATGTGGGAGGAGATCTTGAGGCTTTGAATGGGAATCAGGGAGAATAAAGGAGCATTACTGACATGACATGACACACAGCAGAACCATTATACGACTACTCACTCCTAGGAGAAAATGACTGGCTGGTTAACTGCTTGCTATAGAAAGGTGCTAAACCCTTGGCTCTGGTTGCTCAGCTGTGGTGCAACCCAGTGTTTATAGCCCACCTGCTCTTGCCAGGTTGCATAGTGGAAGTTGGAGACAGGTAAATTGATGCTACCAGGCTGATATTCCTGCTGTTTGATGTACTGTAAATAATAAATTGTTTTGCTCTGAGCCATTAAATCTTGTTGTCTTCTTTTGGCACCTGTGGAGTGTAGCAAATTGATATGCTTGCTTACTTAATCATTTCATTTGGAGTCTAGCTACTCCATGCCATCCTATATGAATGAGTTTCTGCAAGGATTGGCATAGGAAGCAAGGTGCCAATATAGACAATGACTTTTTGAAAGAGAAAAGGCAGGGGACATATGGGACAATTCAGGGATGTAAGGAAGCTCCCTGGGAGATAGGAGGGATTGTGTCTGCCCAAATAGTAAATTAAAGGGAAGGTAAACGGTCTGCTTTTTGAACATGAGGTGAGTTGATGAATAGACACTGAGTGCAAGAGATCAGATTACAATAAACTATTCAAATGGCATCCTCTTCTACAGAGTAGAGGACAAGGGAAACACCTCTGATTCCTGTCGAAGAGAAAAGCACAACTTTCCCCCATTTGAAAACCATGACTAATATTTCTACAACTGCAATATAACCCCATGCAGAGTAGTAAGATGCACCCAAGAAGAAAAGCAGGGCAATCTAATAAAACTTCTGTCCAAAGAGTGGGGTGCTTTTAGAGATTCAGTTGGTGTATCTTATGCCGGAAGAAGAACTGTTATGCTTTACAGAGTGAAGGGTAGCGAGCAGGCCTTCTCACATATGATTCATACAGACTCTTCAGTCAGGGCAGAATCATGTCACAAACCATGGCTTTACTGGTTTCAATTTTTATTTCAGTGACGACATTATGTTGAACCTGGGGAGAATACCAAGGAGGAAGTTGTTCAAAACATGACGGTTGTAGCTGCTCCAGAATGACTGTACCATGGGCATAATGGTAATTTTGATAATGAGCCTTTCATCCAGAGAATGCCTGATAAGTGTTTATGCTCTGCCTCCCTAAAGTGAAAGTGGATGACTAACTTTGTTGTTAGTACCTCGACGCCCTGTGCAGGTGGCTATGATTGTAGGTTGAAAAATGTCTAAGATAAAGACAGACCCATCGTCATCCAAGCAAAATTTCTGTAATCTGAGATAAAATAAAGAACGATGGGAAAAAGAATAAATCCCCTACAAAGGGACCTAGCCATAAATCGATATAGATATGGCTGTAAAACAGAGTGTCTCAAAGAAGAGGTTAATGGGTTGAGCACTGAAGCAACTGGGTGCAGATAGGAGCAATAGGCATAGGGAGAAGGGGCACAAACAGGCAGTTGTTTATCCAGTTGAAACTTGAAGTACCTCAGTAGGGACAGATTTCTCCATGGAGATCAATATCTCTTTACAGGAGGAAGTAAGAAGCCATTTCTAGTTAGCTGGATAGAAATATTGGTAGTCTGGGTACACCATTTGTGGGTTCTGTCTTTCTAGGAGGAAGTAAGAATGCAGTTGGCTACCACAGAATGATAGTCAACTGACTTCTCACTTCCTCATTATAGGCCTTATTATCCTATGGTAGCCAATTGGCTATCATTCCTTCAGCACTTCCACTGCCCGACCCTAAGCCCATGTATCCTGATCTGAAGAAGGGGGACTAAGCATGAGGTCAAGGTCTTTCTGTCCCCAGTGGGGCCCAGAGGTCATATGCCTCTGCAAAGGTACAATGTGGCATGGGGTAAAGGTAGGAGATGAGATATTTTGTGGCTTGTTTGGATACCAGTGCTTAAATAACTGTCTTATCAGATTATGTTGAGGGGCAAGTGCTACAGTGAATTGGCTGAATTTGGCAATGTAGTGAAATGGGGAAGGGGATTAACTGTAACCATCTGGGTGTGGTCACTTAGACTCCCATTATGCACCACTGCTGTTATTCTTACTGCTTGAGGTATAATTGCTATCGCTGTTTTACATGCATTTACTGTGAGTACTCATAGAGTCTAAGAAGGGGGATTCTCCCACTTGTGAAAAAGAGCGTCTTACAATATGATGATAGTGAAAAGACTACACGAAAACCACCAACTAGACTTTCAGTTCTCTCTTGTATTACACTACAGAAATAATATAGAATTCCAGGAGATGAGAAAGTAATCAAGGCCTTGATGCAGGACTCAAAGACAGTAGGAGTGTTGAAAGCTTTTATTTCTTGACAATGGCCCTGAGTGTCTAGTGAAACAGGTGAATGAGAGGTGGGGGCTTATTGCCAACTGAATTTAGCTATTGTCCCTGTAGCTTCCACACAATTACTATGCTATATCTGGAGAACCTAGATTTTCTTGATGTTTGCCATCAGTGAGCATGCAGACGTATGGAATAAGTTTTTTTCCCTTCTTGGATAGCTTGATTCCAATATATTGATGATATTGTGCTGATAAGCCCCAGTAGCGAACGAGTGGTAATGGCTGTTTGCTGACTTGCATGAAAGCCAAGGGGTGGTTCATTACTCCTAATAAAATATAGATACCAACCACCCAAGTCAAATTATTGACAGCCATGTGGGCTAAAGCTCAAATATCAATCTGTAAGATATAAAAGGGAAGGTTACTTGCATTTTGATTCACCACTACCTAAAAAGAAGCCCAGAAGTTAATTTGACTGTTTGGATATTCGAGACAATATGTGCCTCATCCAGACAGTTTGTTGCACCTTATGTATGTGTTGAGCAGAAAATCTAGCAAATTTCACTGGTTATGGTAATAACAGGTAGGCTAGGGAGTGACATGGGCCTGTAAAACCCCAGGGGTCCCTTGGAACTACAAGTATCTGCTACTGATGACTATCCTGTGTTGAGCTTCTACCAAAGAGAGACTGCTTCCACCTGTATGTGCCCGTCAAGTTCCCTGACTAGGCCACCCATCACACTCCATTTGGGAAATAACTAACTGTCCTTCTATTGGGAAGTTGTGGAGAATGAGAACCTTATTCTGGAATGCCAGGTAACATTTTGCCCAGACACCTCCATCTTGGGTTTGTTCATTGAGATGCTTACAACAAAGTCAGAAAGGCACAACGGTCTTCTTTTATTAAATGGAAATATTATATTTAACAAAGAGGCAAATCTGGTCCCACAACTGTGTCCTCCTTACACAAACAGGTTACATACCTTTAGAGGATTTTGAACCTCCCTTGGCTCATTCACAAGGGAAGCCTTTTGCTATCTGGTGATCACACTTCCAAATCCCCAAGGATGATTGACCTTTGATTACTGATGACTCAGATGAAGTAAAAGCTAATAGTGTCACTGGGTATTGGCAGTAATTAAACCCCAAGGACAACCCTGGAAGACCTCCTGCAGTGAGGACCAGTCAGCACAATGGGCTGACTTGAATACTACCATCCTTGTCCTATATAATACTCATAGAGAAATGACGTATTGTATTTTCACTGACACTTGGGTTAGTGTCAGTGAAAACAGCTCATCTGTCTCTTTGAATTCATGGAGAATGACTACTGATATATAAAAGGCATCCCTCTATTGGGCCAGGAACTCTGGAAAGCCATTTCTGCAGCCAGACAGAACATTTATGTAATGTGAATGCCAAAGGAAAGCATCCATACTCAGAAAAGCCTAAATCAAGCAATGTGGCCAATTGCACGTGCATAGCAATGCTATCTGTATTCATCACAGGACTGGGCAAGTGACCATTCCACCATAATCCAATGGGCTTAAAAGAATTCCATCTGTGTCATCTATCAGTAGGTGACACAACTTTGAGCCTTGACCATGCCTGACGGTCTACTTCCATTCTCTGCTGCCATCTTGTGGCTACTTCTGGTATCTAACAGCCATTGAAATCTATTCCAGTTGGAAGAGCATGCTACCGAACTGAAATTGATTGGACATTTTATAGGAATTGATACAGATGATGCAAAATTTTGCAGACATTTTGCAGTGATCTGCAAAATAAAATGTGTTGGAAACCTTAAAAAAAAGAAATCTATTCCAACTATGAAGTTGCCATTCCTGTGTGAGTTGCAGATTCTGGGAATATCACGGTAATACTTGAGTCTGAGTTCTACTATGTTTTTACTACTTACAGTCTTCCAATGCACAGTGTTCAAGGTTAAGGAGACCCAACAGTGCACTGATGGGGATGTCATTCGCCGTGCACCCCATGCCCCTTTTTTTGCTCAAGCTGCTGGCATCATCAAGAGGTGGACTAAATTTTCAAAACCTTGACTGTAAAGTATTTCTAGGCAATCCATGTTGCCAGAATTGTGGACTACACATCATAGTCAGACTGTATGGTTATTATCTAAGAAATATTTATCTTTGAATGGTTGTGTGAATGCCAGGAGACAAGGGGTCAGAGAACAAGGAGACCAGCCTTCTAGATCAGTGATTCTACACTGACAATCTCCAACCATTCCTCTTTTTTTCACCTTAGACAACAAAGTGAGATAGACTCCAACCTATTGTTCCTGCTATCACCTAGCTTCTGTCATTGGGCATGGGATGTCACAGATCACAAGGATAATGATCCGTTGGTAGAATTTCTGAAGCTTGGATTTACTTCTGCAGTGGCTCACTCAAGCAGCAATAGATAATACTAGATAATTGAATAGACAATAATAGATCACTGAAATTCCTACCATCGTACCATAGCTCACATAACTCCTGGCATAACTGGGTGGGTCTGGGAGCAAGTGGGAAATGGATGGGCAAGCAGACAAGGTACTGACTACTGGATTAGGACCAACAGATTGTGTGGCCATGGAGGGAGAGCAACAACCTCATCACCTGGGAGAAAGTAACAACCTCAGTATATGGGGTCTTTAGACCTTGAAAGGTACGGAAATGGGGGAGCAATCAATGTTCTATGTCCCCTGGGTTCAGTACTACTGCTTGGCAAATATCTCCAAGGTCCATCTAAGTCAAGTGGTAGCTGCAGCTGACTGACTCACATTGAGGTCCATCTTTCTCATCCACATGCTAAAAAGCTGAAAATCTTCCATAGGCATGGCTGTCAAACTTGGATCCCTTCATGCATGTACAAACACTCTGACCAGTGCAATCTAGTTTGTGTGTGACCGGTACTAATCCACATGATTCTCCTGATGCACCAGTGGCCTATGCCATGTATGGCTATCAAAACTGTGTCTACTCAATGATGTCACCCATGTGATTTTACCAAATCAATACAAAACTGAGTGTAAGAAACCTCTTTGGGTTATATACTTGTATGTATTAGAGAGGAGGCCACAGAACCTTTCCATTGGGGGTAGTGGTGACATTTTAGCTCATGTATGGCTCCCAGTAATCACCGAAGGTGATGCCACCCATTTTATCCCTTGTTGGAACACTGGGTAAAGAGGGCTGTCCTAGCAAGGGAGTGTTTTGACTCCTGTTTCTATACTCCTGGCATCAGTGTCCATGCCCCAGAGACAATGGTCAGGAACAAATCATTAGCTTTAGCAACCATAGCCAATGAGATGGCACAAACTCTAAAACATCAGCTAATCAGTCTAAACTTTTTTTTGTATAGCTTTTAATGAATAATAGACTGAACTTAGACTACACTCAGGCTCACCAGGGAGTAGTATTTCATCAACATCTTCTTTATGTTTGTCTTCATTCTATTATTCAGGTAAAGCAGCTCAGCTAATGTATCAGTTCAGGTGCAACACTTTGAGCAGCTAGGGCACTTTCCTCCAGGATCTGAACTAAAAACTGATATTTTGATGCTGTGGCCTCCAAATCTAGAGTATATGAATCTGAGAACCAAGGGGTAAAACATCACACTGATTCTTATACTAAGGAGTCTGATTCCATTTTTGAATACTTGAATGCTGAGAGCTTTTCAACCTTAACCCCCCTTCTTCCCCTCCACCCCATATGTCTGGGCAAACTGATAAGAAGTCCTAGGTAATTTCTCCTTGGGCACTAGTAGGAGGTTCAAACCATGCAAGTCCATACTTGTGCAATTGGAACCCTCATCCTGACCCCTCTCCCTAACCACAACAAAAACCTGAAGTCAGTCTTCTTTTTCCACTTTCTCAAGCCATTTTCAGATCATCTTGGGAAGCCTGTCCTTCTCTCCTCTGAAAGCATTTATTATGTAAGTAGTAAGTCATACCTACTTGCTTTGTGTAAGATGTTATCAGTCTTGACATCTGAATTAAATTTTAGATGGGGGTTGTAGGGAGAATTCTTACCCAGCATAATGCCTACATGGTGTAGGTAAATTTCTACCCTGCCTTAAACTCTGCTTATCTTTAAGAAACAGAATGCCTGAGGTCAGAAGTTCGCTTTTGTGACCAAGTGGGCTAAGACGGTGGGATCCAAGATGGAAGCTCAACCTCTGAAGAACCTCTAGGTTCATTTCATTATAGTCTAAATTCCATACTAAATAACACACCCACCAACACCATGACAGTTGACAGTCTTCATGACAACAACTGGAAGAAACCATAGAAGGACAAAACAGAAGGTGGTACTCTGGTTTTCAGAAGTTCTTTGCCAGAAAATACATGAATAGACATGAATATTCCTCCCCTTGCTTTTTCTTTTTTGAGATGGAGTCTTGCTCTGTTGCCCAGGCTGGAGTGCAGTGGTATGATCTCAGCTCACTGCAAGCTTCGCCTCCCGGGTTCACACCATTCTCCTGCCTCAGCCTCTCGGGTAGCTGGGAATACAGGTGCCCGCCACCACACCCGGCTAATTTTTGGTATTTTTTAGTAGAGGCGGAGTTTCACCATGTTAGCCGGGATGGTCTTCATCTCCTGACCTCATGATCCACCCGCCTCAGCCTCCCAAAGTGCTGGGATTACAGGTGTAAGCCACCTCTCCTGGCCCTCCCCTTGCTTTTAATGCCCAATCCATTCATTAAAGATATCCTATGTCTGTGTTTTCCCAGCTCTCATGAGTGAACTGAGAAGTTGGTTTGTGAGCCACACTCCTGCTTCTCAATTTCATGGCCATCGAACAAGACTGCACTGCTCGAGGCTCACTTTTGGTTTTGTGTATTGGCTTCACAACACTGAAAAGGAAAAGATCCAGTTTTGGGGGGAATCAGCTTTACCAGTAACAAGTTGGCTCACACACACAATCACAAAGGCAAAGTCCTGTGATAGGCTTTCTATAAGATGGAGAATGAAAGATCCCACTGGCATGGGTCCCAGAGAAGCCAGTAGTGTGGCATAGTCCAAGTTTGAAAGCTCAAAACCAGGGAAGCTGATGGTGAAGATTTTAATCTGAGGCTGAAGGGCTGAAAGCCTCTAGGAGGCTGCTGGTGCAAGTCCCAAAGTCCAAAGGCTGAAGAACCTGAAGTCTGATATCCAAAGGCAGGAGAGGGTAAAGGGCATCCTGCTCTAGAAGAGAGAGAGAGCATGAAAAAGAAAACCAAACAAGCTGAATATCTCCCTTCTTCTGGATGCTTTGTTCTAGGTCTAACGCCAGAGTAGGTAGTGCCCATCCACATTGAGAGCATGTCTTCCTCTCTCAGCTCACTGACTCACATGTTAATCTTTTCTGGAAACACCCTCACAGACACACCCAGAAACAATGCTTCACCAATCATCTAGATATCTCTCAGTCTAGTCAAGTTGACATCTAAAATTAACTGTTGCAGGGGTCCATCCTTTCTTTGTAGAGAGGCTACAACAGCTCTTCTCACCATCATTCTCCATAGCACATTTGCAGAATGTGTACTTCCTATCCCTGAAAATTTAAGGTCTGCCATATTAGTTGCCCTGTATCCCAAGAGGGAGTGCTTCCAGTAAGAGACACAGGTTGGTTTCTATTAAACTTGAGGCTACAACTACTACCTGGTCACCTCAGTTTCCTCATGGCAATAGATTAAGAGGCAAAGAAAGGAGTTTATATACCAACAGGGAAAATCAACCATGATTATCACTGTTGGGGTTCAGAAACTGATACCCCAAAATATGGCACTTTGACATGCTGTGTTATGCCCAGACCGTTTATTCCCCTGAGAAGACCACCAGAGTCCGGAGTCAAAGCCAAGCAGCAAGGATCTTTATTACAGGTTCGAACCTGGAACT
>NW_012118177.1:48788-52882 GCF_000951035.1 Colobus angolensis palliatus | reverse complement strand
CTACACAGGGGCCTACAGTAAGCAGAAGCAGTAAAGACATTAGGGGGCCTAGGAAAGGTGCTAGAAGAGAAAACATGGAAGAGTTCCACCAATTATTAGCTGCTGTAGTAAACTGTTGCTTTTTCATTTCTAAGCTTAGTTTATGTAGACGTTGGACTCTCTCCTCAACTAATCTTGACTCATTTATATAGAAACAGCATTCTTCTTTGAGGAACATACAGGTACCTCCTTTCTCAGCCGTGAGTAAGTCTAAGGCTCTGCGGTTTTGGAGGGTGACCTGTGCTAGGGAGGTGAGCTGCCGCTGAAGGGAGGCTAGGGAATAAGCAGAGTCCTCTATAGCAGCAGAGAATTGTTGGAACAGCTTGTCGTTTTCTATCATGGAGTGCCTTAGGGCTCCCCCTGCTAACCTCGCCGCGACGACAGAAGTGGTTAAAGATACTCTGGCAATTAGTGGTAGAAATACTGCTCGCTTATGTTGGGCAGTCTCAATCGAGGCAGCCCCTGCCCAGCCTATGAACTCAGCCAGGGTCAGCAGGGTCAGTCGGGGGACTAGGATAACAGGGATACACAACTGTCCGTCGGAATTGCTTTTGGCCAGGGTTTTTTAACAGAGTCATATTACACCAGAAGAATACACCAGGGGGAGCATACAGGGGGTTGCTAGGGTATGTAGTCGATTGGTTGCAGAGGCTGTTGCTAAGTGCCGAATAGCAGTAGGGATATTTTTCTTGGTTTGGGTCATGGTATAAGGCTACATCGGGTATCGTAATTGTGGATGAATTCTGGAAGTCTGTATAGTTGGTAGGAGGGGTGGTTAGGGGAATGGCAGTTAATGGTGGTCTCCTTAGGGTTGCACACATAAAGCAGGAGGACAGATCACCTAGACCGGTGAGGTTGGTGAATGCTAGCCCTTCCTGTAATAAGGTTAGCCAAGAGAAAGGTTACAAGTCCTGTGATAGCTTGGTTTCCTGTTTTTGGATTTGTGTATGGACTAGGGGCCGAGTCTGGACTAGACTCCGCCATAGGTACAGGTGACTACTGGGCCAAGTACTAGTGGAATAGTAGTAGACCGCCCTATGTTGAGGTGCTGTCCACCGGGAGTGCCCTGGATCTGTTATTATCCAAGTATATATATTGGGAGTGCCAGTAGGATAACGAGTCCTGAGGAGGTTAGACTGTTTACGCTGTTCATCCCATGTCCTGACTGGGTGCATTTTGCAATATCGGTATGGACAGCCTGCATTCTGATGCCACCAATAATGCTTACAATTGTATTCAGTCTGATCAAATTCGAAGCAGATCATGGGTGCCCCTGGTTTGGCAATCTGAAACTCGGTGAAGTTGAGGTAAATTGGAGTACTGCACCCGGAGGGGGGGCAATCCGCACTAGCCAGCAATTTACCAGCCTGGGGGGTTTCTCTGGGGTGGATTTGGTTCTCATAGAGCCAGAACCTCCAGACATAGGGATTAGACGGCGCGGCAATGAGTAAAGTCAGATGCGTGAGGCATAAAAGCATAGGTAAACTAGACATAGGTAAACTAGACATGGCTATGGCTATAGGGGATTATGGCGCAGGGTTAGTTTTAAGGGAATGTTCTTAGCTTTGTCTATAGTCCATGTAACCGGTGCTCTAGACGGCCCGAGAAGGTCGGATGTTGGGTCCACTGGTTTGATGTGTTTGTAGTGGATCCACGAGGTGATGCCTTCTACTTTGAGAGCGGTGGGAGTAGTCAGGAGCACTTGCAGTGGTCCTTTCCACCTGGGTTGGAGAGTCTCTTGTCAGTGGCGCTTGACTAAGACCCAGTCTCCTGGTTGGAACGAATGAGGTGTTGGCGGAGGTCCCGTTTCGTACAGCTCTCGTAGCTTGGGCCAAATTTCTTGGTGAATTTTCTGTAAGGCTTGTAGGGAGAACAAGAGCTCAGAGACATTTTCGGTTTCAGACCTGAGTAGGTCATCTTTCAGGCTGGGAACCAGGGGTGGGGGTCTGCCATACATGATTTCATAAGGGGTAAGGCACAGTCTGTAAGGGGTATTTCGGGCCCGGAACAGAGTGTAGGGGAGAAGTACTACCTAATTAGTGCCAGTCTCCATAGTCAATTTAGTTAAGGTCTTTTTTAGGGTCCGATTCATCCTTTCTACCTGTCCTGAGCTTTGGGGTCTATAAGCACAATGTAATTTCTAATCTGCCGTAAGAATGGAAGCCAAATCCTGACTTACCTTGGCAATGAAGGCTGGTCTATTATCTGACCCTATCTGGACGGGGAAACCATACCTGGGGAGAATTTCTTCTAAAATTTTCTTTGCTACAACCTGAGCAGTTTCTCTTTTAGTTGGGAACGCTTCCGTCCATCCTGAAAAAGTATCTACAAAAACAAGTAAGTACTGATACCCATACTTCCCGGGTTTTATTTCAGTGAAATCTATCTCCCAATAGACGCCGGGCCTAGTTCCTCTAAACCTAGTCCCTGCGGTGGCTTGGGTTTGAGGGTAAGTGTTGTTTAGTTGGCAAACTTTGCAATTAGTCACGATGTGGCTGGCTATCTTGGCTATATGTCTGATCTTGAGCTTGGAGTGTCTAATCAGGTCTATCATCCACCGGGCACCTAGATGGGTGGTTCGGTGGATGTGTTCTAGCACTTGCTGTCCTAATTTTTCTGGCAAGATGGTCTGGTCATTAGTATCAGTCCACCACCTATTCTGGATCTGCTTCAGGGGAAGTTTGTCGATCCACTGGAGATCTTGTTCTGAATAATCAGGGAAATATGGTAGGTCCCGGGGGCCTGGATCAGGGAGCTGGAGTGCGAGGAGTTGGCTGGGAGCCTTTGCCATGTTTCGCGTGGTCTGATAGGCTAGGGAGTTGCCTCGAGCAGTTGGCGTGGTTGGTTTCTGATGCCCGGGACAATGTACAATAGCCAATTTCTTTGGCTTCCACAAGGCAGTTAACAGGGCTAGGATCTCTTGTTTGTTTTTTATTTCTTTTCCTTCAGCTGTTAATAGTCCCCTCTCTTTGTAGATAGCCCTATGTATGTGTGCAGTAGCGAAAGCATATCAACTGTCTGTGAATACGGTCAGTTTCCTCCCTGCCCCTAGGATAAGAGCTTGGGTGAGCGCTATCAGTTCGGCCTTCTGGGCCGAAGTTCCCGGGGGCAGGGGTTCCGCCTATATTACCTCAGTCTCTGAAGTTACTGCAGCTCTAGCGTACCTCTGGCCTTCGTGAATGAAGCTGCTGCCATCAGTGAACCAAATGAGCTCTGCGTCAGGAAGCGGGCGGTCTTGCAGGTCTTCCCGCACTCCATGCACCTGAGCTAATATCTCAGTGCACTCATGGAGTGGGGCATCTAGGTCTGGATTTGGCAGTAGTGAGGCAGGGTTTAAGGTCGTTGGGGGCAGAAAAGTTATTCTGAGAGGGTTTAACAGCAGTCCTTGATAGTGGGTGAGCCGGGCATTACTCATCCATCAGTCCGGAGGCTGCCGGAGGATGCCCTCGATGGCATGCGGGGTCGTGACCTGCAATTCTTAGCCTATGGTTAGTTTATCAGCGTCTTTGACTATCAAGGCAGTGGCCGCGATTATCCGGAGGCAAGGAGGCCACCCGGCAGCCACTGAGTCCAGTCTTTTTGACAAATATGCAACCGGTCTTCGCCAGGGACCTAGATACTGAGTCAGTACTGCTTTGGCTACACCCCGGCTTTCGTCCACATATAGGTGGAAGGGCTTGGATGCATCGGGGAGCCCCAGCGCGGGGGCTGATGACAAAGCAGTTTTGATCTGTTGGAAGGCCAGCTCAGCCTCTTCCGTCCAATTGAAGGGCTGCCGTTCTTTTGTTGCCTGGTATAGGGGCTTGGCTAACTCTGCAAACCTGGGTATCCATAACCTACAGAACCCTGCCGACCCCAGGAATTCTCTCACCTGCCGTGTTGACTGGGGTCGGGGGATGCATAGGACTGTCTCCTTCCGGGCTTTGGTTAACCAGCATTGCCCCCCTTTCAATAGGTATCCTAGGTAGGTTACCTCCGACTTGCAGATCTGAGCCTTTGTTGCTGAGGCTCGGTAGCCTAGCTCCCCTAAAGTCTCTAGGAGGTTTTCAGTCCCT
>NW_012118177.1:42208-42684 GCF_000951035.1 Colobus angolensis palliatus | reverse complement strand
GGCTGGCCATCATCTCCTGGAACCAGCTTCCTGGCCTCAACCTGGATCCTTTCCCGCTCCTCCGTGGTAAACAGAATTCGGAGGAGCTGTTGACAATCATCCCAGGTCGGCTGGTGAGTAAACATGACACTGTCTAACAATGAGGTTAGATCTTTGGGATTATCTGAGAATCGAGCATTTTGGGACTTCCAGTTGTACAAATCACTAGTGGAAAAGGGCCAATACATGAGACGGGAGGCACAGTATCATCAAGTGATCCTATTTCTCTAAGGGGTAGGGCTACAGTAGAGTCGGGGAGTCGGGAAGCTTGGTCACGCTGCACGCGGCCTCGTGTTCGGCTGACTGGTCCCCCCGGGTTACTTTCAATTTCGGCTGCTTCTGCCTCTCGGTCCCCGTGTTCCTCCACAGAGGCACCCTGGGGGACCGGGGCCTGTGGAATGGGGTGTGGATATGGTGGTGGAAGTGTGGGTTCTAAC
>NW_012118177.1:33001-37768 GCF_000951035.1 Colobus angolensis palliatus | reverse complement strand
CAGGTTTCACAACAGGTTTTGCAACATGAGTGTATCTTACTTAAACGCGTCTTGTGACCTTGCCGTGCCACAGAAAGAAAAACAGGAACTTACAAAATCTTTAGAATGTGCAGAGATAGAGACAAAATGATTGTGAGAGCAGAACAAAGGTTTATCAATAGGGTGGGCACACACTTTTATACCTTTTCAGCTGAACTGAAAAAGCATCTAGATCTCTCTGACCATCCTCCACCCTACTGTCTCTCAATCTCTGTTTCTCCCAAAGCACAGATGGAGTTCTCTGAAGTTTCTTTTTCTGCCTGAAGCGTGGACCCACCAAGGAGAACAATGTAACCACACCTGAACAAACCCTTTCACATGGTAATATCTGTCAGACTCATTCAAATTCCCAAGAGAACTATTTACAAGTTAATCTTTGTTCCATGATCTATTCATTCTCCCTCGTAATCATTTATTGCCCCTCAACAGAATTTCTCTTCTTCCCCCTCCTATAACCGGTTCTACCACCATAACCTGTTTTGCCAGAATCCAAGCCCCCATTCTTTCTGTAACTTCATGATGGTATATAAGCTTCTACGCCCCATTGGGGCATGGGGCAATTACTCTGTGATTCTTCTTGTGTATGTGTTAATGAATGTGTATGCTTTTTCTCCAATTAATCTGCATTAGAGGGCACAGAGGTAGATTTTCTTTTGACCCCTGCACCATGCAGAGATAAAGGTTGTTGCTGCATCATGGGGATAGGGAGGAATATGTCTGAAACCCAGAGGATTCATCTGGCATTCTGTTTACGGAAAAACCAAACTCTGTAAAATATTTTAAAGAGGTTTATTTTGAGCCAATATGAGTGACTGTGGTTCAGGGAAAACACTAACACAAAAAGCCTTGAGTAAGTGGTCCTGAGGAAGCCAGGTTACAGTTTGTTTATTTTTTATTTTTATTTTTGCTGATAGTAAGTAGAATGCCATACAATTTGGTTTTATACATTCCAGGGAGGCAGGAATTACAGGCAAAAACATAAATCAATACATGGAAGGTAGACATTGGTTCAACAAGCTATCTTGAAGCGCAGGGTTGAGGGAGAGTGGAGCTTACAGATTATAGGTGAATTAGGAGATTATTTAATTTTCAATTGGTTAAAGGAGTAAGGCTCTGTCTAAAACTTGAGGTCAGAAGAAAGAAATGTTCAAGTTAAGAATGCTATATCAGAGCCAATCACAATATACTGGGTCAAAATGACCTGTTTAGCAAGATTGATTGCCTGCAGGCATGACTTAACCCTTGCCTGTCATAATCCTAGGTTTTGTTTATAATTTGGTATCTTATTGCCACAAGGTTCTGTTTCGTCAGTCTTATTATCTCTATTTTAACATTCTGCAGGTTGATTGTTGTCTAGACTACAAAAGGGGAGGGGTATCATGAGGCATGTTTGACCTCCCTTCTCGTCATGGTAGGGAACTCAGTTTTTAAGGTTTCCCTGTGTTCCCAGTGGCCAAGAGGGAGTCTGTTCAGTTGATGGGGTGGGCTTAGAATTTTATTTCTAGTTTACAATTCTTTTGGTGCTTCTGTGGTCATTGACAATGGTAAATGGAATCAGTATAAAATAGTTGTTGATTCCTTCATAATTTTAAGATCATTTACACTTGACGTATTAACTAAATGGGGCTAAATACAACAAAGTGTCTTGTACTGTTGTCTCAGAAATCATTCTAGGAGGCTTGTCCTTTTACTCTTTGTCATGGTTAATCCTGGTCCTTTAAAAACAGTATCTCTCTATCCTTATTCACTCTTTGGAGGCTGCAGGTGGATTTTGCAAGATTCATTCTTTGATGATCACCTTCCAGTTCTTTTTTTTTTTTTTTTTTTTTTTTTGAGACAGAGTCTCGCTCTGTCACCCAGGCTGGAGGGCAATGGTGTGATCTCTGCCTCCCTGGTTCAAGCAATTCTCCTCTCTCAGTCTCCCGAGTAGCTGCTGGGATTACAGTGGCATGCTGCCATGCCTGGCTATTTTCCTGTTTTTAACACTTCTTCAACTCCATTCTGACTGCATCCATTTAAACTTTATGTATTCTTTTCTAAGTAGATTTAATAATGTTAAAATATCCAAATTCTCTCTGTTTACCATCACTAATATTTTAACTATATACTGATTTATTTATTTATGTTTTTATGACAGTGTCCCTACTGGCACAAGGTGTCTCCAGGTGGAAACTGGGAAACAAATTAAGGTCACATGCCCCAGGAGGCCCAGCGTATCAGAACACTATGGTTTGCTGGCAATGGTAGAATTAAATGGACCACACTTGTGTGAGCTCAGTGGGCGGGGGCAGGGGTGGGAAGCCCAGCCCCCAAGGCCTCAAGGGTTGCTGAGGACCTTGCTCACTCATTGGACACAGAGCATCTCCATCATTACTTCTCAGCAAATGAGTTTACAGCTTGTAAGAACGGAAGTTGCCATTTGTTGACCCATCCAAGCTCTGACCCTATGGCTGACCTTGTCCGTGGCCATTTTAGTGGCAGCCTTGGTGGGTCCCACTTTGCCCCACCTTCCTGTACTGGGGCCTTCACAGCCACTGTCACAGACAGCTGTCTCCTGTTTGGCTGCCTTCTCTGCCACCCCCACCACTTTGCAGCAGGCCCGACTGCCAGCTGACTCCCTCTCCTCAGCGGCAGTGATCTGGGTGGCCGCCATCTTTGCTACCTTTGTCGCTGAAGCCCCATTTGCTGCTCCAGTTGAGGTCCTGACGGGTGAGTCCCTCCTGCCATGTCTGCCTCTGAGAAGCGAGACCTAGCTCAAAATAGCCAGAGTGGAGCTTGTGACGGGGCAGCCCTGGACCCTGGATTCATTGGGAGTGTCTTGGTGCCTGAAGAATGGGTGGCTGAAGTCGAGGCAGAGGTGGCCGCTGAGGATTTCCAGGAGGCAGTAGATGCCGTTTTGGAGGAGGAGGAAGATGAGGCCTGGGACCTCATTGAGAACTGTTTTTTTCAGCTTGTAGAAGAGGAGGAGGAGCTGGGAGAGGAGGAGGAGCTCGGAGAGGAGGAGGAGGAGGAGGAAGAAGAATTTGAGGAGGAAAAGGAGGAGGAGGAATTTGAGGAGGAGGAGGAGGGTGAAGAAGAGAAGGAAGAAGAAGGAGAGGAGGAGGACTATGAAGAAGAGGGACAGGATGAAGACAAAGAGGAGGACGAGGAGGAGGCTGAGGATGAGGACAAGGAGGAGAAGGAAAAGGACAGCAAAGAGGATGCAGAAATTGCTTGTGGCGCCTGTGAGTTCCCATGGTGATGTTTCAGTCCCTATTCCTGGATCTGGTCCATTTCTTTCTATATTGTATTTATTATTAATATAAAGACCATATCCTGGTCTGGCCCCATGCAGACTGCGTGTTGTTTCCAGGAACATGAGGACCCGGGAGAGACACTTGCGCCAGGGGAATGGGAGGATCCAGGAGTGGGAGGATCTGGGAGCAGGAAGACCCGGGAGCAGGAGGACCTGGGAACAGGAGCATCCTGGAGTGGGAGTACCCGGGAGTGGGAGGACCCAGAAGTGGGAGCGGAGGTCTGGAATGGCGTGTATCCGGCAGAAGGAGCCTTGCCCCGGGATCCAGAGGAAGCTGCAGAGGTTGCCTCATTCCTGCAGGCAGAGGAAGCAGAGGGGAGGTGGAGGTCTGGGAGAGTGAGGTGCTGGCTGATGCTTCCAAGTCCTGGGAGACTGGGGTCTGTGCAGCGTAGGTGACTGAGACCTGAGAGTGGCAGCAAAGTCCTGGGGGGCCCTTGCAACTTCTGTTGGCACAGCTGGCTTAGTTGCTCAGAGCCTACCTGCCGTTGTTCAGCAGCGGGTCAATGCTGTCAGGAAACTTCAGGCAGCATATGCACAACTAGAAGCTCAAGTCTATAAAGGTCTTTACGATCTTGAAAAAGAAAATGTGCTTCCTTTTACCAACCTCTGTTTGATAAAATATCTGAGATTATCAGTGTAACGTATGAGCCCATAGAAAGTGAATGTCAGTGGGAAGTAGGTGGTCAGGAAGGGAGGACCTTGGGAGGAAATGGAAAGAGCATGAAAACAAAGGGCAAATAGATGGCATACCTCACTTTAGGTTGACAGCTTTTAAAAATGTAAGGATTTTTGGTAGGATGATCCCAGAAAATGATGAACTTGTACTAGAGCACTTGAAAGACATGAAAATAAATCTTTCAGGGATTGAGAAACCAATGAGCTTCACCACAAAATTTAAATTATAGAAATATTTTTCAATGAAGTTCTGGCAAAACCATACCAAATATTATCAGACCTAGATGATTCCGATCTCTTCTCCCAAGGGCTAGGAATAATCAGCAGCACAGGTTATGAAATCTGTTGGAAAGAGGGGAAAAATATTATGGTGAAAAATATCAAGAAGCAAAAATGGGAGGGTCATGGAAGTGTTGTACTTACCAGTAGGAACATTCTCAGCTATTCTTTTTCCCCTACATATTTCTATTCCCCAGGTTCTGCTGAGCATAGAGTATGGGATACGGCTACTGAGTATAAACTGGAGTACTCTTTTAGAGAAAGTCTCCCAATGTCTGTATTATTCTTCTCTAAAGAAGCAACTGAATATAAGTATGAAAATTCTGATGAAGAGGCTCAAGAAGCTGGAGGCAAGAAGGAGAGAGAACAGGATGAAAATGAAGAACTGGAAGAAGGACTAGAAAAGGATCTGGACTCAGCAGAGGACAGCACCTTCAAAAAATCCAGGTATTCATGTATAGTCTTTTTTTTTTTTTTTT
>NW_012118177.1:15944-29377 GCF_000951035.1 Colobus angolensis palliatus | reverse complement strand
TTTGTTATAATTTCTGTTCTTTTACATTTGCTGAGGAGTGCTTTACTTCCAATTATGTGGTCAATTTTGGAATAAGTGCGATGTGGTGCTGAGAATCATGTATAGTCTTGAGTATTAGCTAACCACTTTTGGCATACACCTTTTACTAGCAGTGTTATGTTTTTAATTTTTCTCTGTAAACTAAGTAAGCAAAATATTGGTAAAATTTTAAAAAGTTTAATGCTAATAATGTATTTTCATATTAGATAAATAGAAGGCAATATGTTCGGAAATGTATTTCATTGATAGCTACAAGTCCTTTATCTTGTAGCTCTAAGATTGCTACAGATGGGAAATCTATTAGACCCAGTAGTGGAGATCGATATTGGTTTACAGAAAGGTCACAAGAAGAAGGAGCAGCAAAGTGGCTGGGCCATGCACTATTTTGACCTTAATCGCTCGACCACAGAAATGTAGTCTCTTGTGCTGATAATGTCTTTGAGAAGGTTGACTAGTATACTTACAAAGTAGTAAAAAGTTAAGGATTTCAAGTGAGACCACACTTTGTGGTTACTACATAAATATTAGTTCTGTTTATATCTTTTTATTTCATATGACATTCAAAAGAACAGAAATTAGTTATCATTTATCACTGAATTGGTAATTAAGTCTTAGCATATATTTTCTTTATTGCCTTTCACTCTTTCTGAATTTTCTTATCTGTGGATGTCTGATAACAGCCTCATTCTCATATGGAAACTGAGGGTCTGGAATATATATGGTTTGTGTAAAGAGAACAGACTTTTAAGGTGGAAAGATTTATGGAATTCATAAAGTGACCTCTCAAGAAAAGAACAAGCATTGCTAGTTGTGGACAAGAGGGCAACAAGGTTAATATGATCTGATCATTGAAACCATTGAATGTATGAGCATCCTAACATCCAAGGGTCTGTGTTACAAGAGGAAAATGTTTTGTTTTTTCCTTATTGAGACAACAGATGTACACAGGGTTGACTCATAGATTTAGAACGTTATTAGTACATGTTACTGTTGTACAAATGTTAACTGTTTCTTATTTCATCTTATAGCTTGGAGGCGGAGAAAGAAATAGATGGAGAAATAAGAAATTAATTTCCTCTTCATGAATGTTCTAGTTTTCAGTAGCTCAAACAACTGGTTTTGTTAAAGTTCATTACACAAAAATGATGTCAACTGATATCTGAATTTACTCTTACATCTTACGCATATGTTTGACAGCATTTGTTCATGTTAAAAAATAAAAGCTTGTTTGAAATGAGTACTTTGCAGATTATTTTTTACAAAAATAATACTGACTGAAATTTATCTTTGTATCTTTTTGTTTTGGTTTAGCATATTATCATTAAGATAAGTCTTTCAACTATTTGGGAAGCCTTTTAAAAATTCTGTTATTGCAGCCCAAAATAAAATACAAAGCTATAAACAATTTGTGTAACGACAGAGGTAGAGGTCTAGTCTCTACGGACTTTTATTGAAAGAATCAGATGAATGACCCAGCCTGTCTGGAGATCACGTAGTACTAGTGGGTATTGACTGGCAGCATCAGCTGGAAAGTTGTTAGAAATGCAAATTCTCAGGCCCTACTCCAGACCTACTGAATCAGAGATTCTGAAGGTAGACTGACAATCAGGGTTTTACAAATCTTCCATGTCTTCAGGTGCTCCTGAACACACTGAAGTTTGAGAGCCACTGGTTTAGAGCAATGGAGGAAAACAAACTTCACCTACAGTAGGACCAGCCTTAATTCTCTAACTTGGTATGGTTGCAGGTAAACTGAACAGCACAGTAAAGTATGTACTGGGAAAGAGACACAAAGAGTGCCTGGAGGAATGTGTTTGTTTCCTAGGGCTACCATAATGAATTGCCACAAACAGAGTGGCTTAAAACAACAGAAATTTGTTGCCTCAGTTCTGTAGTTTAGAAGTTTGAAATCAAGGTGATAGCAGGGTTAGTTCCTTCTGGAGGCTGTGATGGAGAATCTATTCCATGCCTCTCTCCTAGCTTCTGCCATCAATTTTTAGTATCTTTTGGCTTGCAAATACGTCACTCTAATCTCTTCTTCCATCTTCACAGACATTGTGTTTTCCCGTGTCTCTGTCTTTGTGTATCTTCTTTTTAAAGACACCGGTCATGGATTAATGGCCCACCTAATCCAATATGACCTCATCTTAAATTGATTACATCTGCAAATATGATATTTTCAAATAAGGTCACATTCACAGGTTCTTGGGATTAGGACTTCAACATATCTCTTTGAAGGACCCAATTCAACTTAAAACAAGAAGCAAAGATTGGGTGGTGGCAGTGAAAAGTGGGTAAGGGGAAAAAACAACCAGTTCCAGAAGGATATAAGCATTATACCATGCATATGAAGTCTAAAAACATGTAAAACATCACTGTAATGACTGTGGTTATGTACATTTACAGTAAAAGGCATACATGTCAGTGATGCATACACATGTAACATGCAGATACGTATATATGAGAATGATAAGCACCTTAAGAGAGTGATTAGATCTTGTGGAGAAAAAGGGACAGTTTAACTGGGGAGAGGTACAAGGTGGACTTCACCTCTATTTGTAATATGTTTCTGAAGTTGGGTGGTGGGTTCACAGATGTAGTATTCCCGTACCTTTGTGTAGGTCTGAACGATTTCTCAAAAACAGCAACAACAACAACAAAAACACTTAAAAGAGGAAACGGGCCTATTATATGGAATCTGTTTAAGGAAAAAAATGAAGTTTGAGTTGACCAGAGTAGAGTGTCAGAGAAGGGGAGGGTCAGGGTTTTTAAGGTAGAAGGCCTTGTTTCTACATTTAGTTAAGACTGCCTGGATGCTTGCTAATTGGCATCAATATCTTTATATACTATGGCAGCATATCTCATATTCTGGTGTATATTAACATTACTTATATATGTATATCTACTCCCCTCCACTCCTTAGAGGGTGGACATCTGAATGTTTGGGACTTTAAAAGATTTTATTTATCTATTTCTCCTAAAATACATAGCACTGTGTTTTCTTTTTAGTAGGTGTCTAAAAAGAGTCTGTTAAAACAAAGTCAACATAATGCATCCACAATCCATTTGTGTCACTACTGTTGACATTTAACAATGTATCATCACGTAGTAACACACAATGTTTCCTATGGCTATAACCAAAAAAGGCACAAGGCCTTTTGTCACCATTGTTTAAAATGAATGGGCAGTCCAGGTCAGAATTATCCATGCCGTGTCATTTGAAGGGCCTTAAGTTGGCTCTGATTGGTCCATGGCATGTTGGTGAACTGTCTTTCTATCTCTCTATCTATCTACAAAATACCCTGTGCTCTAAAAATTTTATTGGGTGCTGTGGATTGAGTATGTCCCCCTCCAAAACCAGGTGTTGCCAATATAATGGTATTAAGAGATGGAGCCTTTATAATGTGATTAGACCATGAGGGCTCCTCTTTCATGAATGGGACGTAGGTGCCCTTACAAGGGGCTTGATGTACAGAGTTGGTTTTCTCTTGCCCTTCTGTCTTCTGCCATGTGAAGACATAGCAAGAAAGCCCTCACTAGGTTCTGGCATCTTGGTCTTGAACTTTGCAGCCTCCAGAACTGTGAAAAAATAAATTTCTGTTTTTTATAAATTACCCAGTCTCAGTTTTTCTGTTATGGTAGTGCTAAATGGACTAACATGGGAATTTACTCCGTTAGACAAAAGGCATGTATACAACTCTCTTAGATAAGCTCATTTGGCTTTGGGCATCTCCTGAGACTGCTTAGGGACAACACCCATAATCCTCTTAGGCAGAATATTGTTTTTCTGAGGTGCTTCTCCACTTCTTTTTAGGCCTTAATAATGGATTTTATAATTGCATCACTGGCTTCATCTTTATACCATATTTTCCTGGAAAGATTCTGGATTTGATCTTTGCTTAGATGCCCTTTATTAAGTTTAGCATTATTTTCCATCTGGAGACACTGGGGGTTTTGAAAGCAGCAAATTATATCTCCATTTTGATTAAGCTCAGGTCTGTCCCTCAACTTTCTCTTCTCACATTTTGCTATAAACAGCACCCCCTTCCCCCCAAAAAAGTCCAGGCAACACCATCAACATTCTTTTTGGAAATATCCCTTGGTATATTCATAATCCAAATTGTGAATATGTTTTCTACTCTCCACATCATTGCACTAAATAACAAGGGATCCCTTTCCTCCAGTTCCTAATAAATTTTTCTTTACTTTCCCTTAAGCTCTCACAGGCAACCTTCATAAAGATGGTTAGGTTTCTGATAATGGTGTGTTCCAAGCATCTTAGACTTTCATTAATACTCTTTCCAAATTCCTACCAGCTTCAGCCCTCTGCTGGTTTTAAAGTCATTTCACATGTTAGGTTTTGTGCAGCACCCTACTCTTGGCACCAAACATCTGTTTTAATTATTATTATTATTATTATTTTGCCACATAACAAACCCTGAAATGGAGTGGCTTAAAACTACAAATAATTAATGTCTCATAGTTTCTGTAGGTCAGTAGATTGGTTTAGTTTTTCCTCCTGTTCCAGCCATGTAGGGCATGCCTGCTTCCCCTTCTCCTTCTGCCATGATTATAAGTTTCCTCAGGCCTCCCTAGTCATGCTTCATGTATGACTTTGGAACCATGAGCCAATTAAACCTCTTTTCTTTATCAACTTAAAAAATAGATAAATAAAATAATAAATAAATAAAAGAGTGGTTTAGATGGATAATACCACCTTTGGGTATCTCATGAGTTTACAGTCCAGAAGTCAGTTGTGACTAAAGTCATTTGAAGGTTAGACTATATCCAGAAGGTTTGCTTCTAATCACATGGCTATGGATGGGATACCTTGATATATCATTGGCTATTGATAGTAAGTATCAGTTATTTACCACATAGTTCTCTCTGTTGGGCTGCTTGAGTGTCCTCATGACAAGTATTTTAGCTTGTTTGTGCTGCTAACAAAACACCTGAGACCAGGTAGTTTATAAACAATGGGAATTTATTTCTTATAGTTTTGGAGGCTGGGAAGTTCAAGATTAAGGTGTTGGGAGGTTTGGTGTCTGGTGAATGCCTCTTCCTAATAGATGGTGCTGTTTAGATGTTCTTACACGACATAAGGGACAGAAATGGCAAAAGGGAATGAGCACTGTGTCCTCATACAACAGAAAAGTAGAAGAGTAAAAGGGATCTAAGCTAGTTCCCTCCAGCCCTTTTATAGGACACTCACTAATCCATTTATGAAGGTGGAGCCTTCATACTTAATCACTTCCCCAAAGGCCCCACTTCTCACTATCACCAAAATGAGGAATAATTTTCAACATGAATTTTGAAGGGGACACATTCAAACCATATCAACATGATATCTGGCTTCTGTAAAAGTGAACAATTCAAGAAAGAGTAAGATGGAAGCCACAATGTCTTTTATGTCCTAGTGTTAATATCACACTTCATCACGTCCCCGATATCTTACTATTGGTCACATAGGTCAGCTCTATGAAAGAGGGCACTACACTAGGACATAACCTGCAGGAGGCAGGGATCATTGGGGTGACCTTGGAGGTTGGCTATCCCAGTGCCTATGCCAACCAGTTGTTAAATATAGTACCGCTCTTTGAGACCTAGAATATAGGAAGCTTGTAATGGGCTTTACACTTTAGAGGCTTCATGCCTTCCCTCTTCCAGTCTCGCCTTTCTGCAAGTGGCCAAGAGTTCAGTGTATGGGGTCAAAGGGATGTACACACTCAGAGCCCATGCCTCCCAACCCCAAATATTCTCCAGTTACCTGGAGCCCTGAATTTGCTGCCCAACTGGCTCCAAGATCTCAGCCTCAAGAGGCCTTCAGGCTCCACTTCACTGGGTCTGTGCTCCTGAGTGTTAAGTGCACTGTTAATGTATACTCTTAGCACCAAGTGGTGATCAAGAAGCAGTAGCTGTATGCAAGGAGCAGAGGACAAGTGGGCTTCAGTATCCATATATATGAATATTGAAGCCTTTTGAGGTAAGGAATTGAGTTCAGAGTATGCAGTGAAGTGTTAAGGAATGACAGATGCTAAGGCCTGTGATGTATAACAGAGACCTGGGGTGGTGACTCTGCTATTCCCACATCACCAGAACAGAACTTTGAAGAGTCCAAGTGTTGTGGACAGATCCTAAACTGATTCCCAATAATCTTAACCTTCCAACATTCACAATCTTGTATAATTCTCTCCCTTTCAATTGTATTGGCAGGACCTGTGACTTCATTCTAGCCAACAGAAAATATATGGCAAAGGTGATGGGATGTCACTCTTGTTATTATGTTGTGAGATTTTACATATGCACATGAACACACACACACACACACACCCCCCTCCTTCATCTGGTAATTTGTTATGCAGCAACAGAAAACCAATACACCAGGCCCAGAATTAGGTGGTTTTTGTTTGTTTGTTTGTTTTTTGCTGGAGGAGAGCCCTGGATATCGCAGATACCCAGATGTGTAGTCTTGAACCTCATCCAACCATTCAGAAGCCAGCTTCTGAATTTTTGTGGGTTTTATTTCCCATTATATGGCACACATGCATCCTACCAAGATATCTAGGGTAGTTGTCACATCCTGTGCATCAGGTCTGATCAGCATAATATTATCAATGTAATGGGAGAGCATGATGTCTTGAGGAATGGAGAGGAGATCAAGCTCCCTGAGGACTAGATTATGACATAGGACTAGAGTGTTAATATATTCCTTCATACTGTCTCTGTGAGTAAGATTCCTATTATAACTGCTTCAGCTCTGCCCCTTATTACAGTAACTTTAGCCAACTTGTCTTGTTCATTAAGTATTGCCACTTGGTCTCTTTCACCCTGGGATCACAACATCCCTATCGGATTCAGAAAGACCAATTCAATGGCAGTAATTCTGACTGCCACTTCCACCGTAAGGAGATGATCTATCACAGGGTACTTGCTAGAGAAAATCAATACATTCCTCAACAGCTTATATGAAGCTTCTGTGTGGTGAATTTTTTTTCTCTCTGATAGTAAAGGTCATATTAAGCAGTAAAGTACTAGAGAGTAATGAGGGAATTCCATGACTATCGTATGTTACAACATATTAGAAGAAAGCAATAAAAGGTTTAATACTAGAGAATTAGTATAAATAAAGGACGAATAAAGGTGTCAATGAAGTCCAAAGAAGGAGGTAAGGAAATTTGCAATTGAGGATGTCTTTGAGAAGAATGATTCAAGTAGAGGCACCAGCTGATGACAAGGCCTCTGGGTAGGAGCTGGCCTGGCACATTTGAGGAATGACAAAGAGGCCATATTGACTGGAACTGAGTGAGCAAGGAGGATAGTAGTGGGAAAAAGAAGTCAGAGAGGTGATGAGGAGGCCAGAATCGTACAGGGCCTGAGACGGCCATTGTAATAATTCTGGCTTTTACTTTGAGGAAAGAAATTCAAAACCATTGTGCGGCTTTCAGTAAAGAAGTGACACAACAATAGTAGCAAACACACTTGTAGACTCTATGTCAGACTCTATTGAAAACTTTAGAGATGTCAATGCATTCAATCTTCACAACATCCCTCTAGCAAGTAGGTGCCATTGCCATCCCCATTATTTAAATGAGTAAATTGAGACAAGAGAAGTTAGAAAAGTTGTCCAATGATATGCATCTAGCATATGGAAGTGCCAGGCTGCAAAGCCAAGCAGTCTAGACCCAATGCCCATTCACTTAGCTGTTGCAGAGAGCTGCTTCTTCTAATAGGTCTTAGGTTTTAAAAGGCTCACTTTGACTTCTGCAATTAAATAGAATGTTCAGGCATACTATTTATCAGCTAATTTTGTTGCCACTTTATGCCACCAGTGCTGCAAAGAATCAGTCTGTCATGTCAAGCACCAGATGAAGTCTGTGGCTTGGGTTTAAGGTCTGTATACTGTTTGCAAAATGCCTACCTTTAGTCAGCAACAATGAGAGACTAAGAAGTTCCTAGGGCCTGTCTTTTCACAGAAACACCATTAAAATGAACAAAAATGGCCAGAATCAACATTATCAGAACTCTGGAATATAGTTAGAGGATTATGGTAACCAAGCGAATGTTGAGTACAGAAAAAGGAGACAAACATGGTAAGAGAGCTTTTTGGCATTTTAATAGCCTTCCTCCACTCCCCTTCCTGGTGTGATGCCAGTCTTGAAGATGACAACCTGTATTCCCTGTAGGGACACTGGGTTTCAAAAGGAGCAGAGCATAACCTGTTTCCAAGGAATTGTGTTTATATATTTTGACCTGTCTGGGGGTTCCTTGAAGGATTGAAACAAGGCACTTGCCTTTGTTTTGCCTCACTTGGAACTCCCTCATGGCACCAAAATGTAAGCAGGAGGTGTTCTTTAAAAATATCGGAAAAAAAAAAAAAAAAGAACAAGCCACTGGCTCCTGGGGCAAAGATTACTGCTTGAGTAAATAATAAACACACTGAAATCCTGTGAGGAAAAGCTGGGGCTGGAGTTATGATACTCTGGGGAATAAGGGCTTTGAAAAGCTCCCACATGTAATGGAGAATCTAGAAAGCCATGTACATGCCTGGGGCAGGATGCATGTTGAGACATATCTTGAGAAGGCCCTCAGCTGTCACCTCTGTCTGACTTTAGGCTGAGGGCAAGCAGATAAGAAGGCTAGGGCAGAGTTTAAATGGATTAACTGTCAAAAGAGTCCCCCAATACTCAGCCAATCTATAAAGACCAGCGGGTACATTTTTTCTACTTTTTTTTAGTGGACTCCAGTCATTTGAGGACATTTCTGTCAAGCCACCAGCTGACCACAGGCTAAAGGAACAAAAACTTCTGAGACCTCACATAACGAAGCCTTTTAAAAATTACTTTAGAAATGTCATAAAACAAACAAGCAACTGAAATATGCAGCAGGTAGCATCAACAAACCATCTAGAGGGGAAAATATAATTTCCATGGTAATTACACTATCACATTCGAAATGTCCAGTATTCATAAAAATTAGGAGGCATGTAAAGAAATAAGAAAATATTGCTCATTCACAAGAATAAATTATATTAACAATGAATGTCCTTTAGGGAGTAAGCCATTGGATTTACTGGACACAGACTTTAAACCAACTGTTTTAAGTATTCTCAAATAAATAAAGGAAACCAGAACAAAGTCTCAACAAATAGGGAATATGAATAAAAATATATAAATTATGAAAATAAGTCAAATAGAAGTTCTGGAACTGAAAAGTGCAATAAAGCTAAAATTCAAAATTCATGGCCGGGTGCGGTGGCTCACGCCTGTAATCCCAGCACTTTTGGGAGGCCGAGGTGGGCAGATCATGAGGTCAGGAGATCGAGACCATCCTGGCTAACATGGTGAAACCCCATCTCTACTAAAAATACAAAAAATTAGCTGGGCGTGGTGGCAGGCACCTGTAGTCCCAGCTACTTGGGAGGCTGAGGCAAGAGAATGGCGTGAACCTGGGAGGCGGAGCTTGCAGTGAGCAGAGATCGCGCCATTGCACTCCAACCTGGAAGACAGTGAGACTCCGTCTCAAAAAAAAAAAAAAAATTCACTGGAGGGTTTCAACAACACATTTGAATAGGCAGAAGAATCAGAAAATTAGAAAATGATCAACTGAAATTATGCAGTCTGAGCAGCAGACAGAAAAAAGAATTACAAAAACCCGAACAGAGTCGGAGAAATATAGAACAACACCAAACACACAATCAAAATATGAATTATGGTAGTACCAGAAGGAAAAGAAGGAAAGGAGCAGAAAGGATATTTGCAGAATTAATGACTGAAAACTTCAAAAATTTGGTTAAAAAAAAGAAAAATCTACACTTGTGAAAGCTTAATGAATTCAACATAAGATAAACATAAAGAGATCTTCCACATTGAGACACATTATAATCAACTGTCAACAGCCCCAGAGAATCTTGAAAGCAGCAAGAAAGAAGTGAATTGTCCCATATAAGCGATCCTCAATAAAATTAACAGCTGATTTCTCATCAAAATCATGGAGACCATGAGGCAGTGACATTTAAAAGGCTGAAATAACTTATTTATTTATTTATTTATTTGACATATTCTTTTAATGGACAACTACTCAACAATATGGAGAAACAAACTGTGAATAGATCTAATAACATAAACACTTCTTCCAGACATTATGCTGTGAAAAACAAAGCTAGACACAAAAAAGTACATGCTGTACGCTTTCATTTATATGAAATTCTAAGACTGACAAAATTATCCTATGATTAAAAAAAAAATGAAACAGTGGCTGCCTGTTAGCAGAGTGAGAGGGTTTGACTTGGAAGAGATACGGCGAAACTTTCTGAGGTGATAGAAAATATTTTGTATCTTGCTATGGGTTACATTTGTGTCTGCATTGGTCAATACTGTAAAGTTAGGATTGGTAAATTTTAACATATGTAAATCTTACCTCAAAAAGAACTAAAGAAAGAAATATTAATAAAGTGGGAGGAGATGGGAAGAGGGGAGACAGCTAGATGAAAGAAGCCCGGCTGTAATCCTGGCACTTTGGGAGGCCAAAGCGGGAGGATGGCTTGAGCAGGGGAGTTTGAAACCAGCCTGGACAACATAGCGAGACTTTTTCTCTACAAATAAGAAAAATATATCAGCCAGGTGTGGTGGCATGTGCCTGTACTTGGAAGGCTGAGGTGGCAATATTGCTTGAGCCCAGGAGATTGAGGCTGCAGTGAGCTGTGACTGCACTACCGTACTCTAGCCTGGGTGACAGAGAGAGACTCTGTCTAAAAAAATAAAGTAAAAAATAAAATGACATAGATAAAACAAGCACAGCATTGATAGTTGATAACTATTAAGGCCAAGTGATAAGGACATGGGGAAATACTACACTGGTCTGTTTTTTATATTTATTTTTTTCTTTCCAACTTTTATTTTAGATTCAAGGAGTACATGTGAAAGTCTGTTACATGGGTAAGTTTCGGGTCATGGGGGTTTGGTGTACAGGTAATTTTGTCACCCAGGTAATCAGCATAATGCCTGATAGGTAGCTTTTCAACCTTTCTCCCACCTCCCACCCTCAAGTAGGCCCCTTGTTCCCTTCTTTGTGTCCACATGTACTCAGTGTCTAGCTCCCACATATAAGTGAGAACATGTGGTATTTGTTTTTTTGTTAATTCTCTTAGAATAATGGCCTCCAGCTCCATCCATGTTGCTCCAATGGATATTGTTTTGTTCTGTTTTATGATTGCATAGCATTCCATGGTATATATTTACCATCATTTTCTTTATCCAGGTCACCATTGATGGGCATGTAGGTTGATTCTGCGTCTTTGCTATTGTGAATAGTGATACAATGAACATATGCGTACATGTATCTTTATGGTAGAATGATTTATATTCCTTTGAGTATATACCCAGAAATGGGATTGCTGGTTGGAATGGTAGTTCTATTTTAAGTTCTTTGAGAAACCTCCAGATTGCTTTCCACAGTGCCTGAACTAATTTACAGTCCCACCAGCAGAATATAACCATTTCCTTTTCTCCATAGCCTTGCCAGCATCTGTTATTTTTTCACTTTTTAGTAATACCCATTCTGACTGATGTGAAATGGTGTCTCATTGTGGTTTTGATTTACATTTCCCTAATGATTGGTGATACTGAGTCTTTTTTTTTCATATGCTTGTTGGCTGTGTGTATGTCGTTTTTTGAGAAATTTCTATTTATGTCCTTTGCCCATTTGTTAAATGGGGTTGCTTGTTTTATGCTTATGGATTTAAGTTCCTTACAGGTTCTGGATATCAGACCTTTGTCAGATGCATAGTTGGCAAATATTTTCTCCCATTCTGTAGACTGTTTAATCTGTTGATAGTTTCTTTTGCTGTGCAGAAACTCTTTGGTTTAGTTAGGTCCCACTTGTCAATTTTTATTTGTGTTGCAATTGCTTTTGGAGTCCTTGTCATGAAGACTTTGCCAGGTCATATGTCCAGAATGGTATTTCTTAGGTTATCTTCTAGGATTTTAATAGTTTTAGGTTTTACATTTAAGTCTTTAATCCACTGTGAGTTGATTTTTGTATATGGTGATGTGTAGGGGTCCACTTTCAATCTTCTCCATATGGCTAGCCAGTTATCCCAGCACCATTTATTGAATAGGGAGTTCTTTCCCCACTGAAATTTTGGTTGACTTTCTCAAAGATCATGTGATTGGTTGACTTTGTCAAAGATTATATGGTTGTAGATGTGCAACTTTATTTTGGGTTTCTTTATTCTGTTCCATTGGTCTATGCATCTGTTTTTGTATGAGTACCATGCTATTTTAGTTACTGTAGCCTTGTAGTATAGTTTGAAGTCAGGTAGTGTGAACAAAGCCTCCAGCTTTGTTCTTTTCACAATTTTGTTATAAAAATTTAGGAATAGCATCAAATCTGCAAATAGTTTTGAGCAATATGACCATTTTAAAAATATTGATTCTTCCTATCCATGAGCATGGAATGTTTTTCCATTTGTGGGTCATCTCAAATTTCTTTCAGCAGTGATTTGTAATTACCATTGCAGAGATTTTTCACTTCTCTGGTTAGCTGTATTCCTAGTTATTCTATTCTTTCTGTGGTTATTGTGAACTGGATTGTGCTCTTGATTTGACTTGGATGTTATTGGTGTATAGAAATGCTACTGATTTTTGTGGTTTGATTTTGTGTCCTGAAACTTTGCTGAGGTTGTTTATCAGATCTGGAAGGCTTTGGGCACAGACTATGGGGTTTTCTAGGTATAGAATCATATAATCAGCAAACAGAAATAGTCTGACTTCCTCTTTTCCTCTTTGGATACCTTTTATTTCTTTCTCTTGCTGGATTGTTCTGCCTAGTACTGTCAGTACTATGCTGAATAGGAGTAGTGAAAGTGGCCATCCTTGTCTTGTTTTGGTTCTCAAAGGGCATGCCTTCAGCTTTTCCCCATTGATGAAAGAACTTTAAATAACCAATAATTTTCTGTGAAGCTATCTTTCAGAAATGAAGGTTAACATTGTATTATGTGAATTTCACCTCAAAAAAAAGTGTTAATGCTCATCTTCAACCACTGGAATCATGCTCAGAGTTCTCATGAGATTATGGGCTCTCAGGAATGAGAACAAATGAAGCAACATCTGGATCATGTCCCTACTTCACACTCACCCTTGGCCATAAATTAATTAACAGGCATCATCAACCACTTTTCCTCTCTCCCATGCCCTTTGCTAATGGGCATATTTGAATGTGTGTAATTAAAGTTACAGATACAACTTTTCTATTCATACCTTGGTGATCTGCTTGCTATTCTCTCCCTTCTTTCCATTGCCAAACAACACTCTGCTGACCAAGGCTTGTGATAATTGACTGCTTCTTCCCACCTTTACTTCTTTTTTTTTTTTTTGATTTTTTGATACAAAGCATGT
>NW_012118177.1:0-12441 GCF_000951035.1 Colobus angolensis palliatus | reverse complement strand
GTGCTCCTGTATTGGGTGCATATATATTTAGGATAATTAGCTCTTCCTGTTGAATTGATCCCTTTATCATTATGTAATGGCCTTCTTTGTCTCTTTTGATCTTTGATGGTTTAAAGTCTATTTTATTGTAGATCTTGCAATACCCTTAGCTCTCAGGAACTTGCTTCTCCCTTTTATTATTAGTTTGTACCTGGCCTTGACCCACTGTACTCTAAAACTGGGGGCTTTTCCAAGTGTCTCCTACTTCTTTAATCGCTGGTCCTTGGTCTTTTCTATTTTTACCCATTTGTATAATGTTTGTATAATATATATAAATATATATAATTATGTATATAAATATATATATATATATATAAATGAGACTCCCACTTAGAGCAGTTTGTTTGCATCTACAAAAGATAAAATATGAAAGCCAATACAATTAACCAAAAAAGAGTTTTCTCCCCTGACAAAAGAAGAATCTTCCAGAATAGTGACTATATGTTGGAAAGGATATTCCAAGGAGATAGCAACACACTAAGAGATGGGTACAAATAGGAAAATATATATATTTATAAGGCAATAGAAGTCAAGCTTTTCAGCTGTAGCATATCCTGAACACTTTGGTAAGTCAAATATCATCTCCAAGCCTCAGTAAAGTGGGGATAATAAATCCTGTCCTTATAGTTAACACAGTTGTGAAAACAAGATGCAATATGTGAAGACCATTGTAAAGAACATTCGGAGATAATAGAAAATTATCTTTCATAGTGAACATTCATAGAACCACTCAGTGAGAACCCGAGACTTCTCTTTTCATAATTAGTTCCATCTTTATAATGCAATGGATTCTTAGAATTAAGGTTAGAATTGAACCACAGGTGTTCAATGAATGCTTATGCACTGAAGTGAATCAATAAAATTTAATGCTATATATTGCCTTCATTTCAAAACATTTTGGACCCTGCTTAGCTAAGTGCAGGGGCATGGGAGCCTGGAGGTAGGGGCAGTGGTAATGATGATGGCTTGTTCTACTGCAATGATCCCAAGTCAGTACTATAAGAAGCAATGTTTGGTAACATCCTGAGTGAACCTCAGGACAGAGACGGCTCATTCCTGTCTGCATTTTCTCCAGCACTGAGCAGTGTTTGGCACATAGTAAGCGTCAGGTGATTTTTTTTTTTTTTTAATGAAAGAAAGAATGAATGGCAAAATAAAATAAGTCCTTATGCCTGGCAATATGATTAATAAAGAAGTCCTGTGGAAATAGTACTGAACATGAAATCAGAATCCTTAGGTTCTAATCCTGATCTGTGGACTCCATGTGTAGCTTTGTGCAGATCTCTTCCCTCCTTTAATCCTCACACATATCTGGAAAACAATGGGGGTAGTGGTGGAGAGGGTGATCGATAAGGTGATTTATAAGGGCATTCTTACTGCCTTGATGTTCTATGACAAGAGTTACCACATTATGATGAATAGTGAATCATTCAATTACATGGAACTGGAATATAGCTGTGAGGTGTGCCATCATGGGATGTAAGTTTCAGCCTCTGTCAATAAATATGAAAGAGATAGAGGCCAGAGAATCTGCAGCCTCAGGGGGAAAGGCAATAGCCCTTGTCACTGTTAAAACCTTGTCTTTACCATATTGAGCAGTGGCACTGACTGAGGCTAGGAGACAATGTAGATGGAGAAATATATCACTTTGATGTAGAATTTTGGCAGAAAAAGGGGAAATGCCAAAGGCCAGTGAAATGGTTGTAAAAATCGACTAAGTCAAGACCTTTCTTAGTTCGTAGAACTCTAGGAAGTTAGGCTTGGCAGGGTGACTCATGCCTGTAATCCCAGCACTTTGGGAGACCGAGGTTGGAGGATCACTTGAGTTTAGGAGTTTGACACCAGCCTGGGCAGTATAGTGAGACCCCATCTCCTCTCTCTCTCTCTCAAATAATAGTAAAAGAAACCTAGGAAGTTGGAAATAGAAAGGCCCTAGCACTCATCTTATTCAACCTCTTAATTTAAGGAATAACAAAACATGCCCCCCAAAGAGGAAGGAAACTAGACTAATGTCACACACACAGAATTTCATCAGTGCTGTGGCTATATCTTCAAATTAGAAGCCTCTCTGTCTCTCTTTCTCTCTGCCCCCGATACTAATTTTCTTATAGCTTATTAGAGGACAAATCCATGAATAATTTGGAATTGGAAAAGAGCATGCAAACTTGGCAGATCTTACAAAGGAAGGGAGTACATAATTTTGCCTGCAGCTTCAAGGGATGATCAGACTCCCTCCTAATTCTCAAAATTCACAGAAGGGAAGGATTCTGCCATTGTGTCTACTCTTACTGAGCATCTCTGACAGCTCTGCTGTTTGGCTATTTTCTCTATTAGCAAGGTTTTCTGATATTCTGATCACATCACAATTACATTACTTGCATTCAAAAGCCATTATAGAATACTCAGAGTAGAATAGATGTGACATCAGCTTTAAAATAAATTGGGAGGATTAAAATAGACCAAATGAGAGTACATTACTGAGAGTAAGAGTGACTCATACTTTAAGATTGTGTTCATAAAAGGTGTCACCCAGTTCATGTGTCTCTGGCCATTTTATATGCTGCATTTAAACCGGTTTTAACTTGGATTTCTGATGTCATAATTTTAAAATAGAAGACTCTACAGGTTAGGCCTGAGTTCCATTTGGTTATTTTTATGGTGTTCTACTCCTAAAACTTGTACAATAATTCCAGATTCATAAAACCAGAAGGAAAAAATGTAAATGTGGAAGGACCTCCTACAGAGGCAGGATTACTGAAGTAGAAACACCAATCTGTAAATCTTGGCAGTAGATTCATGGAAGTTACCCTGAGTTTGGAAAGGTAAGATAAAGTTAAGATTTGACACAAATTTGTAAGTTTTGACACAAATTTGTAAGTTTGTGTTCCAAGTAGCCGGCCTGTGGGACTCCATTTCTTAAATATATATATATATATATCTTTTAAGAATCAACTCTTCTGGCCAGGCACAGTGGCTCACACCTGTAATCCTAGCACTTTGGGAGGCTGAGGCAGGCAGATCACCTGAGGTCAGGAGTTTGAGACCAGTTTGGCCAACATTGTGAAACCCTGTCTCTAATAAAAATACAAAAAAATTAGCCTAGTGTGCCTGGTGGTGGGTACCTGTAATCCCGGCTACTCGGGATGCTGAGGCAGGGAGAATGGCTTGAACGCAGTAGGTGGAGGTTGCAGTGAGCCAAGATCATATCATTGCACTCCAGTCTGTGCAACAAGAGTGAAACTCTGTCTCAAAAACAAAACAAAATAAACAAACAAATGAAAAACAAGAATCAACTGTTCTTTAGTAGCTTCACTGAGGTATAGTTTACATACAATTAACTGTACATATTTGCATCTAATTGCTCAAACTGTACAATTTGACTTAAAATTTGACATATGAACATACCTGTAAAACCATCACCACAATCAATATAGAGAATATATCTATCACTCCCAGAAGTTTCCTTTTTCCCTTTTGTAATCCCTCTCCCATCCCTCCTCACACTTTAATCCCCATACAACAATCGATTTGTTTTCTTTCACTAGAGACTACCTTGCATCTTATAGAATTTTATATAAATGGAATCATACAGCATATACTCTTTTTGGTCTAGCTTCTTTCACTCAGTATAATTATTTTGAGCTTCATCTATGCTGTAGTATGTATCAATAGTTCATTTTTATTGTTGAGTAGTAATCCATCGCATGAACGTGCCACAGTTTCTTTACTCATTCTCCTGTTGATCAGTACTTAGGTTGTTTCTAGTTTTGGGCTATAACAAAATTACTATGAACATTTGTTACAGGTTTTTAAATGTACATATGATTTAATTACTCAGGTAAATATCTAAAAGTGGTATGACTGGGTCATAAGGTAGGTGTGTTTTTAACTTTTAAAGAAACTGCCTAAGAATTTTACAAAGTGATTGTACCTTTTTACATTTCCAGTGGCACTGTATGATTATTCTAGTTGCTCCACATCGTTGCCTGTACTTGCTATAATTGGTCTTTTAATGTCAGCCATTTTAGTGAATAGGTAGTGGCATTTCATTGTGGTTCTAACTTGCATTTCCATAATAACTAATGATGTTGAAAATCTTTATGCATACTTATTTGACATTGATAAATCTTCTTTGGTGAAAAGTCTATTTAAATATTTTGTCCACTTTATTTATTAGATTGTCTTCTTATTATCGAACTGTAACGGTTCTTTATATATTCTGGATGTAAGCCATTATCAGATATATGATTTGTGAATATTTTTGTTCCAAGCCTATGGCTTGTCTTTTCATTCCCCTAATAGCGACTTTCAGGCTAGAAAATTTGACTTTTGATGAAATTCTATTAAAATTTTATTTTATGGATTATGTTTTTTGTGCCCTATCAAAGCAACCTTTGCTTAACCTAAACTCTCAATTTTTTTCTATATCTTCTCTTGAAGTTTTGTAGTTAGGTTTTACATTTATGTCTATGATCCATTTTGAATTAATTTTCTATATGGAGCAAGGAATGGATCAAAGTTCTTTTCTTGCATATGGCCATCCAATTGTTCCAGCACCATTTGTTTATCTTTATGCCAATGTCTTGATTACAGTAGTTTAAGATATACCTTGAAATCAGCCAGGGTAAGTCCTCTGACTTTGTTTCTTTTTCAAAGTGAATTTGGTTATTCCATATTGTTTGCATTTCCACAGGGATTTTAGAATCAACTTTTCAATTTCTACAAAAATGCTTTATTGTAATTGTTTTGAGTCTACAGGCCAAATTGGAGAGAAATGTCATCTGAACAATGTTGAGTGTTTTCAGCCCATGAACACTTTATATCTCTCCATTTATTTAGATCTTAATTTCTCTCAGCCATGTTTTCTAGTTTTTGTTGCACAGGTCATTCATATTATTTGTTAGAATTACCCCTGAGTATTGCATATATTTTGTGTAATTGTAACTGGCAATGCATTTTTAACATTTCAATTTCCAATTGCTCATTGCTAGTATATAAAAACTTAGATGTTTTTGTATATTGATCTTGTGTCCTACAAACTTACCAAATTTATCATTTCCAGCAGCTTTTTGTAGAAACCATAGGATTTTCTACATAGACAACCATGAAGTCTGCCAAGAAAGACAGTTTTAATTCTGCTTTTCCAATATGGATACCTTTTAGCTCTTCTTCTTTCTCCTCTTCCTCCTCTTCTTTTGTTTGACTGATTTCACTGGATAGAATCTCCAGTTTAAGGTTGAATATAAATGGTGAAAGTAGACATCCTGGCCTTGTTCTTGATCTTAGGGAAAAACATTCAGTCTTTCACTATTAAGTATGTTATTACTTGTAAGTTTTCATAAATGCTCTTTTATCATGTTGCAATCAACTTGTATTTCAAATTCAGGGGGTACATGTGCAGGTTTGTTTATGGGTATGTTGCTTGATGCTGAGGTTTGGGGTACAGATGATCCTGTCACCCTGGTAATGAACATAGTACCAAAAACGTAGTTTCTCAGCTCATGACCTCTTCCCACCCTCCCCCCTCTAGTATTCCCCAGTGTCTATTGTTCCCATATTTATGTCTGTGTGTACTCAATGCTTAGCTCTCACTTAGAAGTGAGAACATGCTATATTTGCTCTTCTGTTCCTGGGTTAGTTT
This sequence comes from Colobus angolensis palliatus, assembly GCF_000951035.1. NCBI lineage: Eukaryota > Metazoa > Chordata > Mammalia > Primates > Cercopithecidae > Colobus > Colobus angolensis. The sequence goes on along the minus strand of NW_012118177.1, from coordinate 6,761 downwards.
GCTTAGGATAATGTTCTCCAGCTCCATTCATGTAGCTGCAAAGGACATGATTTAATTCTTTTCATGGCTGCATAGTACCACATGGTATATATGTACCACATTTTCTTTATCAAATCCACCATTGATGGGCATCTTGGTTAATTCCATTTCTCTGCTACTGTGAATAGCGCTGTGATGAACATACAAGTGCATGTGTCTGCTTCATAGAATTATTTACTTCCCTTTGGGTATATATCCAGTAATGGGAGTGCTGGATTGAATTGTAGTCCTGTTTTAAGTTCTTTGTGAAACCTCCAAACTGCTTTCTGCTATGGCTGAACTAATTTATATTCCCACCCACAGTGTGTAAGCATTCCCTTTTCTCCGCAGCCTTGCCAGCATCTGTTGTTTTTAGGCTTTTCAATAATTGCCTTTCTGACTGGTATGAGATGGTATCTCATTGTGGTTCTGACTTGCATTAGTCTGATGATTAGTAATGATGAGCATGTTTTCATATGTTTATTGGCCACTTGTGTGTCTTCTTTTGAGAAGTCTCTGTTCATGTTCTTTGACCATTTTTTTTTTTAATGGGGTTATTTGTTTTTCCCTTGTTGATTTGTTTAGGTTTCTTGTAGATTCTGGATATTAGATCTTTGTCAGATGTACCTAGAACTGATAAACAACATAAGTAAAGTTTCAGGATGCAAAGTCAGTGCACAAAAATCAGTAGCATTTCTATATACCAATAACATTCAAGTTGAGAGCCAAATTAAGAACACAATCCCATTTACATAGCCACACAAAAATGGAATATCTAGTAATATAGCTAACCAAGGGTGAAAGATCTCTACAAGGTAAATTACAAAACATGGCTGAAAGAAACTATAGTTGGTACAAACAAACAGAGAAGCATCCCATGCTCTTGGATCATAAGAATCAATATCATTAAAATGGCCATCCTGCCCAAAGCAACTTACAGATTCAACACTATTCCTATCAAACTTACCAACATTATTTTTCACAGAATTAGACAAAACTATTCTAAAATTCATATGGAACCCAAAAAGAATCTGAACAGCCAAAGCAATCCTAAGCAAAAAGAACAAAGCTGGAGGCATCATATTACTTCATTCTAAGCTATATTACGAGGCTACGGTAACTAAAATAGCATGATACTGGTAAAAAAACAGATGCATAACCAATGGAACAGAATAGAGAACCAGAAATAAAGCCACATATCTGCAGCCATCTTATGTTCAACAAAGTTAGTCAAAATTTCAATGGGGAGAGGACTCCCTATTCAATTAATGGTACTGGGATAGCTGGTTATCTATATGCAGAAGAATAAAACTGGGTCCCTACCTTTCACCATACACAAAAATTAACACAAAGTGGATTAAAGATTTAAATGTAAGACCTCAAACTATAAAAATCCTATTAGAAAAGTCTAGAAAATACCCTTCTTAATGTCAACCTTGGCAAATAATTTATGGCTAAGTCCACAAAAGCAACTGCAACAAAGATAAAATTTGACAAGTGGGACCTAATTAAATAAAGAGTTTCTGCATGGTGAAAGAAACTTTCAACAGAGTATACAGACAACTTACAGAATGGGAGAAAATATTTTTAATCAACTTTTTATTTTAAAAAGTAATACTGTGAATACTTCTGACAGCACAGTAGATTAGGTATTCTGAAGTACTTTCTTGCTTCACAAACCAAGTTGCTGAATAGATTACAGCAAATGTCTTTCTAAATGCATAGCTGATCTTTCAAGAAAGTAAAGGAATTCCCTTGAGATTAAAACCAAAGTAGCAAAGGAACACAGAATGCACCTGGGATCATATGCCAATTTTGGAAACTTTATAGTTTTTGGGTTTTAACAGCTGACATCCTCTCTGCTCTGTCTCAGTCTCCTTCAGAAGCTCTCTTCTTATCTTTGTTTCTTAAATACTGGTCTTCATCAAGGCCCTTTCCTAGGCTCTCTTCTTTTCTTTCTCTGGTCGATCTCATCTGTTACTGTTTTAATATCACCTCTCTGCTTATGACATGCAAATCTATATATCCCAGGTTTCTTTCCTGAACTCCTATTTCTCCTGTTCAGCTTTCTAACGGATACCATCTTGTCTTTGACATACTACAACTTCTTCAAACTCATGTCCAAACTGCACTCATCACTTCCCTGCCTGCATGTGTTTCTCCTTCTGCATTCACTGCCTTAGTTATTGGCATTATCATTTGGGAGTCATCCATATCTCACTGACTCTTACTGGTTCAATCTTCTAAGTATCTTTTGAGCCCATTTCTTCATTTCCATACTCATTGCTACTACCTTTGTTCAAGTCACTATTTTTCACCTGAATTACTGCAATAGTCTCCTAACCAGTTCTCTACAACCAGTCCAGCTTTCTTCAGTCTATCCTTCATAGTGCCACTAGAGTCATAAGTTACAAACGAATGCCATTTCCCATTGCACACATAATAATGTTTAATTTTCTCAAGCTGTCATGTAAGTGCCACATCATCTGAGCCCTGACTACCTTTCCAGCTTCATCTTTGTATTTCATGTTTTACCTCCCAGTCATCTTGAGTAACAGGCCATTTCCTGAAGCCTCTGTGCTCTCTTCTGCTTTTGTGCATTTACTCATGCTGCTCCCCCTGCTTACCTCTCTCTTGTTTCACCGGGCTAAATAAATTATGTTCATGTTTCAGAACTCAAGTCAAGTGTCATCTAGGTTTTCTGTCATTGTTTTTCTAATGAGGTACTCCCATATCACTACAACTGTTATCTTACCATATGGCAATAGATTGCCTATTTGACTTTTCTTATTACCTATAGACTTCCTGAGAGCAGAGTCCATAGCACAGCAGAAAATAAAAAATTAACATTTTAAATAAATTATTTAACTAATGAATTAATTGGTTAATGAAGTTAATTAGTTGACCATTTCAAAGACAGAAATATTGTGGTGAGGTAGGAATAAGGTAGTATTCACTCAACAATACTTCGTTTACTAGTATTTACCAGTGCTTTATGAGTTGAAAAAGTGGAAATAAGTAAGACACAGGATTTGTTTTCAAGGAACTCAAAGTCCAGTTGGAAATGAAATGAAGGAGACTCTGGCAGGTACAAGTCGAAAAAAAAGCTCAAAGTGCTTGAGTATGAATATTCAAGGAACATACATATTCAGTATTCCTTATTTCTGTTTTTGGCTCTTTTACTCAACTTAATCATGTGAACTCTATTTTGACAAACTTAAAACTGCACTTTAATCTTTTTCGTGAAGAATTAGTCCACTGAAGACCAAAACCAGTTTTGACACTGATGTGGTGTCTGAGTTCCTGCCTAATGTAAAATTTAAAAATACTCTGTTTGCTTTATTTTTCTACATAAACATGACTAAAATCATAGTAGATATGTGTAAAATACGAATAAACTGCAAGTAGCTTTGAGAATCCCATCATATCTGGTTGTGAGAGAATCTTGGTATGTGTTTCATACTCAAGGGAACGCATACTCAAATATTCCTTGAGTATGGAAACACATACCAAGATTCTCTCACAACCAGATACGATGGGATACCATATATACCACATACTGAGAATGTTTCATATTCAACTGCAATTCCTACCTGCTGACTTCAGAAGGCCTAATTCAAAAGGTAGGCTGCATCTGAAAAGAGCAAAAACATTTATCTTTGAATAACATCTAACTTATCAGCTGGGACCTGCTTGATCCTCCTTGCATTTCTTAATTCCCCTAGGCTTGACTCTTGGCTTGACTGGAACTGAAGTTTGCCATAGTGTCATGCAGAGGTAGGCTCCCCGTACTAAGGCCTTCCAAATACTCCTATCTCACCACATTTGCATGACATTCTCTCTAGGCCAAAGTAGAAAGTAAAATGACATTGCTTGCCGCAGTGTGCTTTGTAGTGCCTTTATGGGTTAAAGTATACATCATGGACAGTCCTTTACCTGAACCTACTACCACCATTCTCTGACTAGTTTGCCTGGTTCTCATGGTCGTTTCCAGTTTCTAGAGCTGCCCAAATATCCTTCCACCCCAGTACAGTCAGAATTGAGCTTCTAAATAAAATGACTTCCACTTAAATTATTTACTCCTTGTCCCTTACTATTTCCTGCATCTTCTGAGAGGAAGATGCACTCCATAAGGCTGAGATGACCTGCAGACTCTGCATCTGAGGAAGCAGCCTGTATTACAGTGTAGTTATTAAGAGGATGTATTCTGAGGCCAGATATCTTGGGTTTACATCCTAGGTCTACTTCTTAGCAGACAGTATGAATTAGGGTAAGTTATTTAACCTCTGTGTCTTTGGTTTCTCATATGTTAAATGTGGATAATTGTGCATACCATATATGATAGTTGAAAGATTAAATGATAAAAATCATGTAAGGTTCTTAACACAGTACCTGGAAAATGATAAGTGCTCAATAATTTTTAGTTATCAGTAGTATTTTTATGTCAGTATACCAAAGAGTTCACTTGAACCTCTCATACACCAGACGAAATGAGTTGACCAAATGCTTCTATTCCAGGTTGTCAATTAGGTTACAAGAAATGAGCTCATGCAAACTAAAATACCCTAGAATTAGAGGAGCTTAACACTAACACTAGTTGTGTTAAGCTGGGTGAGTAGGCATAGGAGGAGTTTCCCCAGAAATGTGTTTGCTCCAAATATGTGCCACAGGGGCTGGTAACTCTACAACCAAATAGTAGAAGCAAAACCTCCCAGAAGCCTCTCAGATGGCCTTCCAAGGAGCTATATTATTGTGAAGATTTTTCTCTGTGCAGTTATAGAGCCCCAAGGACTTAGTGTGTCCTGGGACAGATGGTTAGGATGAAAGCCTCCATGAAAATCCTTATATCCACCATGGATTTGAATCCTTACCCCAAAAAGAGAGAATCTCTATTGGCCTTGTGAGTCCCTCAGGTCTCAGTCAGTTCTGTAGATGTCAGGTTTATAGGACTGCATTTTGTGACCCAGGTGTCTCCTTGTGGCTATGGGAGAGATTGTTTGGGGGTCTTCAGCTCTGGACCCACCACTCTCCTGATGTTTGGAGTGCTCCTCTCAGAGATATTCTAAACCCAGCATTCTCCTTGGTTCTTAAGACTCTTGGACACTGTCAACTATTTAGAGCAGAGGTCTTACTCTGCATGCATTACCCCTTCTACCAACTGACTCATCTAAGTCTTCATACCAAAGACTGCATAAGGAACATGCTACTTACCTGAAAACTCAGGGTCCTATATATGCTATTCATGTTAATCAAGGACCACAGAGTCAAGTGTTTGTGAAGTAAGGTAAATAGGAATACTTTTAGAATAAAAGAGTTAAGATATATCTGCCATCAAACTCAGTGTATCATTGTGGCAGCCACAGAAGTATGCTATTTGGATCTCCCTTCAAACAAGAACTTGCCATTCAGCAAAGAGTGAAGTGAGATGACAGCCTCCAGCTACTAGTGCTTTTAGGATCACTCTCAGCTTTTAAGCTAAAACCACTCTTCCTGGTTCCTGGGCAGAACTTTTCCTGGACAGGCCACAGACAATGACTAATAAATTTCTTCCCAATGCAGAATTCATCTAATGGGAAATGTTTGCTCCAGAGCTCCTCATTTGACGGGCTGAGACTTTGTCAGATCTGGATTGAGGTCTGAGTCTCTCCTGCCCAAACCTTCTTCATTCCCTCTTTTTTTTTTTTTTTTTTCAACAGTTGCCCTCTTGTACTCCTGCATCTCTCACTCAGTGTCTGCTTCCTGGAGGACTCCAATGACACAATCACCTATTTGCGCTGTAAGCAAATTTCAGAGGGAATTGATATACTTATTCCTTTTATCCCCTCCCCTATTCCTCCTACACACACACATGAATGCATCTTGAGCTGAGGCGTTTGTACAAAAAAAACCCAAAATATATGTTCTTCCACACTAATCACTATCCTTAGCGAATTTGTTGTTTCAAATGAGTAGGTCTTTCCGTTCATCCCAGAATTATTAAACATTTTTGACGGGCCAGATGGCTCAGAAAATAAAAACCTTCAGGGTGCTTTAACCAACTCCGGGTGAACAAAGGAAATATATTGAAGATGGCATTTTTCCTGAGACACGAGCTCTGCACACGGTGCCTTGCTGTTTGTGCTGTGTAATTCTCCAGCCTTTTCTTTTTTATTTTTTTATTTTTGTTATTTATTTTGATTTTTTTATTATACTTTAAGTTCTAGGGTACATGGGCATAACGTGCAGGTTTGTTACATATGTATACTTTTGCCATGTTGGTGTGCTGCAACCATCAACTCGTCAGCACCCATCAATTCGTCATTTGTATCAGGTATAATTCCCAATGCAATCCCTCCCCCCTCCCCCCTCCCCATGATAGGCCCCGATGTGTGATGTTCCCCTTCCCGAGTCCAAGTGATCTCATTGTTCAGTTCCCACCTATGAGTGAGAACATGCGGTGTTTGGTTTTCTGTTCTTGTGATAGTTTGCTAAGAATGATGGTTTCCAGCTGCATCCATGTTCCTACAAAGGACGCAAACTCATCCTTTTTAATGGCTACATAATATTCCATGGTGTATATGTGCCACATTTTCTTAATGCAGTCTGTCACAACTGGACATTTGGGTTGATTCCAAGACTTTGCTATCGTGAATGGTGCCGCAATAAACATACATGTGCATGTGTCTTTACAGCAGCATGATTTATAATCCTTTGGGTATATACCCAGTAGTGGGATGGCTGGGTCATATGGTACATCTAGTTCT
>NW_012118176.1:8198-9469 GCF_000951035.1 Colobus angolensis palliatus | reverse complement strand
CAGGATGGTCTCGATCTCCTGACCTCGTGATCCGCCCATCTCGGCCTCCCAAAGTGCTGGGATTACAGGCTTGAGCCACTGCGCCCGGCCCCTGTGTCTATTTATAAAACCAAAAAAGAAAAAAAATTACAAATCAATAAGAAAAATAAACCTTGGCACGGTGGCTCACACCTATACCCCAGTACTTTGGGAGGCTAAGGCGAGTGAATCACTTGAGGCCAGGAGTTCAAGGCCAGCCTGGCCAACACGGCAAAACCCCGTCTCTACTAAAACATTATACAAAAATTAGCTGAGCATGGTGGTGTGTGCCTGTAATCCCAGGTACGTGAGGGGCTGAGGCATGAGAATCACTTGAGCTTGGTAGGCAGGGAGGTTGTAATGAGCCGAGATCATGCCACTATACTCCAGCCTGGGTGACAAAGTGAGATTGTGTCTCAAAATAAATAAATACATAAATAAAGTAAGAAAAATATGGGCACTCCAACAGAAAATATGGTCAAAAGTACCTCAAAAAAATATGACATAGTAATAAAACCTAAGAAAATAAAACTCTTCTAGTGATTAATGAAAGACGTATTAAAACAAGAAAATAATTTAAAGCATATTAAAATGGTGATGTTAAAAATGATCCCAGCACTGACCAGGGTGTAGTGAAATGGGTGTTCTTATGCAATGTTGGTAAAAAAGTATACCTGAAAACCTTTTGGGAGGTCAATTTGAAAAAATACATTAGAAGTTTCTTTAAAAATTACAGATGCCTACCACATGACCCAGCCATTTCACTGCCAGGTATTTACCCAAGAAAAATGAAAGTAGTTGCCCACATGAACACTTATATACACGTATTCATGGCAGCTTTATCTGTAATAGCCGAAACTGGAAACAGCCTAAGTAAACCAAATGAATAAACTGTGGAATAATCATGCAAGGAAATACTACTCAGAAATAAAAAAGGATACTGATACATAAAAAAACTTGGATATATTTCAGCTGGGCATGGTGGCTCACGCCTGTAATCCCAGCACTTTGGGAGGCTGAGGTGGGAGGATCACTTGAGGTCAGGAGTTGGAGACCAAGCCTGGCCAATATGATGAAACCCTGTCTCTATTAAAAAAACAAAAAATTAGCTGGGCATGGTGGTACACGCCTGTAATCCCAACTACTTGGGAGGCTGGGGCAGGAGAATCGTTTGAACCCGGGAGGCGGAGGTTGCAGTGAGCTGAGATTGTGCTGCTGCACTCCAGCCTGGGCGACAAAGTGAGACTCTGTCT
>NW_012118176.1:0-1118 GCF_000951035.1 Colobus angolensis palliatus | reverse complement strand
TATTTCTTTTTCTTGCCTAATTGCTCTGACTAGGATTTCCAGTACTTCAACAGAAGTGGTAAGAGTAGGCATTTTTGCCTTATTTCTGATCTTAGGAGAAAAGCCTCATTTTTTACCAAGTATAATGTTAGCTGTAGGGTTTTTTTTTTTTTTTTTTTTTTTTTTTTTTTTTGAGACGGAGTCTCACTCTATCGTCCAGGCTGGAGTGCAGTGTGCAATCTCAGCTCACCGCAACCTCTGCCTCCTGGGTTCAAGCGATTCTCCTGCCTCAGCCTCCTGAGAAGCTGGGACTACAGGCATGCACCACCCCACCCATCTAATTTTTGTATTTCTAGTAGAGACAGGGTTTTACCATGTTGGCCAAGATGGTCTCAAACTCTTGACCTCATCATCTACCCGCCTTGACCTCCCAAAGTGCTGGGATTACAGGTGTGGCCACCGCGCCCGACCACAAAACATTTTTTAAAAGCCAGTAAATGTCATTTATAGAAACATAAGGCCAACTACAAATGCCTGGAACAGTATAACACCCAACCAGACCCTAACTGATTCAGTTAGAAGATCTGAACTCTGTATGGAAAGCTTCCACGTATCAAAGATCCAGAAAGATAATTCACCACCAAAGGCACAGGAAGGAGAGATGGATATAAAACATATACATGGAGAAAAAAAGTTGCTTTAAAGAACAAGAGAGAAAGTCATGCTTCTAACCTTTCTTAGGTCTAGCAAGCTGAGAACTCCACACGCTGTATGCAAGGACTCCTCTTTAGAGGACCCTTTCAAAATGGCTCTGTTGACACCTACACAGCACAACCAAGCCCCCTTTCTCCCACACACCGCTGCTCACCCAGAGCCTCTGGCCTCCGAGTGGAGATCCGCAGGCTTTCAGCAGGGACGGGGACGAGCTGCAGCAGTGTGCCAGCCAGCTGCTTCCCAAGGTGGCCACCTCCAATGATGCCCACCTTAAACTCTTCAGGACTGGCTGAATTAAGGGAGTCAATTGAGAGATGTCTGGAACTTTGATTCTCATTTAATGATGCTCTGGAGAATGAACACACAGACACATACATAAATACGTGCACACACTGTAGTTCTTGTTTTTTTTTTTTTTTTTTTTT